>NC_066623.1:35512082-35754858 GCF_025201925.1 Gopherus flavomarginatus | reverse complement strand
CGAGCCAGACTACAGCCCCGGCTAACAGAGACACCAGAATGCTTCTGTAAGCATTCCCAGCCCAGAACCTTGTCAGTGCCAACGACGGGAGCAGCAGTCTGTGCCAGCCAGGATCTGCATACTGACTTTGAATTCGCTCCCACTCCTCCCCCCAACTCCTCTCCAAGGGAAACTTTTCCCATAGCCCCAGCGAACTGTCACAGCATTTCCTGATGCAGCATCCTGGAGCACTAGAATTTAGAGACATCTGAACGCAGTGGATTTGCTTGGCTTCCCACTCAAATGCAAAGCCACAGGAGGACTTTATTTCACATGCAGGGCTTTTCCCTGCCGGTGACTCGCATGCGTGGCTACCCCAGTTTATGACCATCTGCTTTTATGGCTCTTGAAAGAAAGGGGTAACCCCGATGTATTAAATAGAGGGCTGGATTCTCCCCTCCCACCTTCCCCTCTGTTGTCCACACATGCACACAAACACTTGCAGAGCTGCACTAAATTCTTAGTGGCAGAGATTTTTGTTCTCTCAGCTTCAAAGCTCTCTGGGGACAGGCTCAGGGACCCATTTCAATAGCTGGGTATAATAAACTGTATTATATTTGCCCCAATTACTCACACACCCTTTGCTTTCATTCAATCTTATTTCCCGTTTTGCTAATCAGGGCTCCTGGATTATATATTCCCTTCCACCCCACAGTGGCTGGCTTCAGTTTTTTTACACTCTCCAGCCTGACCACATTCTGCCTGTCCCTTCACAGCTTGTCTGCATTCTCGGTTTTTTCACGCGTTGACCCCAACAACCTCTCTTCTCGGAGAGCCACTGCATTCTTCCTGTTTTACACACATTCCATCTGCAGTCTCCCCCTAGAATTCCTAAATCTGATAACCAGGGGGTGTGGTTTTGCTTTGAACAGAGAAAGGTTGACCTTTGCTGGTGGAATGAAGGCTGCATGAAAAAAAAATTTGGCTGAAGAGAACTCCCACTGTTGTTTTACAATCCCTAAATAACACAGAGAGGTTTGCTGCAAACACGCAGTGATTTGCCCTAACCCCCAATGCCCCCCAAAATAAAGGAGTCCAGAAAACACCGCAAACCAAAGAAAAAAAGGCTCGTGCACAAAAAAGCTCCTGAATTATTTAGCAAACAGTTATGATACAACGGCTAACACTGTTAGCAGACGCCGGCTCCCACCAGCCGCGTGTGTTATGAGAGGGCTAGCTGCAAGGGCCAGCAATGCTGTGCTTGGCAGCAGTAGCTCTGCCAAGCCTCTCAGTTGCAATACTATGCTGTTTTAAGGCAGTGATTTTCAACCTGTGGTCCATGGACCCTTAGGGATCCGCAGACTCTGGCTAAGATTTCCAAAGGGGTCCGCACCTCCATGCGAAAAAATGTTAGTGGCCCACACACACAAAAAAGGTTGAAAACCCCTGTGTTAAGTCATCCTCTCTGCCATCCCAGTGTTTAAATAGGTAATTCAAGGAAGGGAATCAGTGCTTGAGTGAAAGTGACGGGTTTATGGCAATTTTATTTGGAATAACTTTCCCCCTCACCTGAGGGGAATACACAGAACAAAGGGTTTGAAGATGAAATGTTTCTCCCTTTAAACAACAAAACTAGCCCCCAGTGCTATAAACTTTTAACTGATTGTCACACGGACCAGTAAAAAGTAACAGTCAAAACATTTCCTTCTCTACCTGCACATACACAGAGAAGGACAGATGAAAAGGAGACATTTTTTCCCCAACATAAAACCATTCAGTAACATAAATGCTCGCTGTACAGCGCTGCAGGGCATGGGAACTCTTGGCTAAACTACATTTTTGCCGCACCTGTTTTACAAATTTTCAGAAGTGACTAACATTTTTCTCCGTGTAGCAACAGATGAGACATCCTTACAGTGCATTTATTATGCTAAATTTATTGTCTGATTTGAAATCTCCATTAGGATAATGAACGCTACTGCTGCCTTAATGTATTTCAAGCACTGGAGATTAAAAGCACGAAAAAAACCCCCTCTAGTCTGACACTATTTTGCAGGAGCATGAACTCCAGCCCATTTCCTGGTTCTTACACTAAGTTTTGCCAAATGGATAATACATTCGATATTTCCATATCAATTTTATTTTCTTGCTTCTGTCAGGGGAGGCCCTCTGCTGGCATGAGCAGAGCCAAACCAGGCAAGAAAAGCCAAGTAACTGCAAGAATGCCTGTTAGTTCGAACTTCTGGAGTCCTGCCTTTAGCAAGGAAAATACTTTCTGTGTCTAATTACATTATTATTTGTGTCCCTGTACCACGTTCAGGGCTCCACTGAGATCAGGGCCCCACTGTGCTGGACACATTGCAAGAGACAGTCCCTGCCCCAAAGAGGTTACAATCTAAACCAATGAGACACTAGAACGAACACTTCTCAGCCCTGCTTTACAGATGGAACACCGAGGGCAGCGGAGAAGAAATGACTTTCCCACAGTCTCACAAGGAGCCTACAGCAGAGCCGGGTTTTGAACGCAGCTCTCCTGACTCTCAGAGCTTTAATGCCGAATTCATCCTTCCTCTCTTTCTCAGAGCAAACGCACAGTTGTTTTGAAGATAACATTCCAAACGTGCAGGCATGTGACCAAGTGAACCTCTGGGAGCTAAGCTGGCCCAGCCCTCGGGTGGGAGACCTCCTGTATGCCCCAGGAGTTAGTGATGCAGCAGCTTGACTGCAGCTTAGTACTAAATCAAAGCCCTAGCTTGGGGGCGCTGTGCTGCTGCAGGGGCTGTTGATCAAAGGAGCCCTAAAAACTGCTATCCTGGTCATGTGAGTTGATTAAAGAGCACATAACAATCAGTAAGACATGGAGGGTTAACCCCTAAATGATGTCCACCCCTTCAGTAAATTCTGCCTCCAAAAACTCCCCAGTTAGCGTCAGCTGGATACGGTGCTCCTTTGTGCTCTCTGCTGAGCACCAATAAACAGCTGCTGCATTTCACCCAGGAGGTAGCTGCACTTCACTGGCGTATGCAACAATCCCTGCATATTACAGGGCAGATTGAGCCATTTACCTCCTGAGCTGGGGGTGGTGAGGCCCCTTCCCACCCTCATGGGAGCTCCAGCAGCCAAGATGCCTCTGGAAGATACAATGCCCTGCATGCCAAGTATCAGAGGGGTAACCATGTTAGTCTGGATCTGTAAAAACAGCAAAGAGTCCTGTGGCACCTTATAGACAACAGATGTATTGAAGCATGAGCTTTCGTGGTGAATACCCACTTCGTCGGATGCGTGTCATGCCCTGCATGGTACACAGAGAGCACAGGGGACGCTACACCTCCTAAAGCTGTGCACTGTGAGTGCCTCTCTGCAGCCAGCCAGTTCTCCTAGCAACACCTGTGCTTCACCCCGGCATGGGGCATTATGGTGGGAGGGGAGATGGCAGCTTTTCAGGGCCTCCTTGCCATATACGTTCATGCAGGACCTGGAAACACCCCTTTCTGTACAGGGTTTGTTACTGCTTGTGAAGCCCTTGTGGAAGAAAGGGGCTATGAGAGACGTGGCGCTGGGTCAGCTCTCAGCTGGTGCAAGGCAGCGTGTCTCCACTGCAATCTGCGGAGATAGGTCACTGGACACCAATGGGGGATCTGGCCCCAATAAGTGTCAACGAGTCTCATCATCAGCCTGTAACAGCCAGGAGATGTGCCGGGCGTTGCTTTCTGGCCCCAAGCACAGATGAAGAACGTTATGGCAGCATCGTCACAGGGCTAGGAGCAGCAAATAGATGAAACTGCCGCATGTCCATGAACGATAAGCAAAGCCACAAAATGAGATGAGATGCTGAGGGGACGTTGGAGGCTGAGTCTGCTCTAACTGGGACCAAATTCCTCCTAGCACAGTGCTACTTTACTGAAGAAGGGTACAGAAATCTCCTCAGAGACTCCCTGATCTCGTGAGTCACGAGTCTTGTCATGTGACTTTTAGCAAGACCCCTCCTCTCTGTGTATCTCAGTTCCCCATCTGTACAGCGGGGCAGGGGACAAACCTGGTCTACACACAAAAGTTGTACCAGTTTAACAATTTTTTTAACTGCTTTATTTAAACCAGTGCCCATCCCTTAATGGGCACCTTTAAACCAGTTAAAAGGTGTCCACATTTGGGTTGGCACTAGTTTAACTAAATGAATTTTAAAAACTAGTTCAGTTAAAGCAGTGCAATGTTTGTGTGTAGACAAGGCCTGCCCTGCCCACTACACCCCATTGTGCAGGTGGGAAAACTGAGGCACAGAGCAAGGCCATGCCCTGCTCAAAGCCATATAGTGAAAATCATGACTCCCAGGCAGGTGTAGACAAGGCCTAAGTTAGTTAATCTTTGCAATGTCCTGTAAATGCTGAGGCTTGCAGTCAATGGCTGTAGCCAGCTCCGTTTGGCTGAGGGACTGAGGAGCAGTTTGCAGAGGGTTTGGGTAGCACGGCAGCCATCTTGAAAGCTGAGAGCTGCCGGTCTGGGCTGAGTTACCCTAGGTTTTCTTTCCTCCATGTGCCTGAAACAACAGCTTGGTGCTGGGGGCAGCACAAACCCCCCCAGCTTTGGGCTCACGCTTCCATCCACTGTCGTCTGACCCCTCAGCGCCCTGAGAGGTGTCGCCTGGCAACTCCCCATCTGTACATGTGGTTGACACTCCACTGCATTTCCTCTCGCCCAGCCTCACCCTTCCTCTGCTTGTGCACTCCCACCTGATCAGTCACCTCTGCGCTGGGCAGCACGGCCCGATGTGCGCTCCCCAGGCACGGGAGGCAGAGGATGGCAGGAAGTGGCCTCTGACCCAGAAGGCGTTGCCATAGTGCAGGTGTCTGGGCTACAGGACATACAGGAGCGGAAGCGGGCGTCTTCCCTGGAAGCAATGGCAGGACGCACACTTCCAGGATGTGGGGGATAGAAAGGAACCACACACCATCTTTACAGGACATAGGCTCATCACCACCTCTGCATGCTGGCGCCACTCCCAATGTAGAGGGGCCATGGTAGGGATCCCCCACCGTCATCCAGTGGAGAAGGTTGATGCATCCCCAGAATGCTCATATGTGCACCCCGGGCCAGGCTCTGCTTTCCACACTGTGTATCAGCTCTCCAGGAAACCACAGTTCCATGGATCTTCATCCCTGTGGGATGCCAATGTTCAGAGCCACTCCCCCTATTTGCTCCCTGGCTCCTTGTCCCATCAGATCAAGGGATTCTATGTAGCTCTCAAAGTACTTATGTGGCCTTCAGCATAGGGGTGTCTGAGCACCTCCAGGTGTTTTCTACCTCATCCAGGTGGCACTTAGCTGTGCTGTCCCTGGGCTGTCCTTCATGACTGGGCCTTCCACACAGCCCTCTTTCTGCTCAAGGCTTTACTTCTCCTGCTGCCATAGTCACACCTCGCACCACTTCCCCACTGCCATTCTAACCTCCCATGTCTAGGCTTTCCATGGAGACCCCAAGAACTGATCAGCTTGGCATGGAAGAGAAATTGTTCTGCTCTTTACTGACGTGTTCTGAATACAGATGTCAATGCATAGGCACAGCCTAGGGCTCTCCCCTCCTGGAATGACCTTGTTCCAGGACTGCAGAGGTCCCCTGGAACACAGCCATTGTGGGAACAGACACCTTGCAGGCTCTCCAGCCTCCTGAGCTGTGCAAAGCAATCAGCTGGAAAGCCAACTCCAGCCATGGCTCCACAAACTGGGGTGCCGGCTGTGGATCTGTGCGTTCTCCTGGATGCTGTTACTGGGACCCTTCAGACATGCCGCTGAGCCAGTTCAGGGACTGGCCTTGCTGCAGATATGGCCACAGCAGCCAAGAACTCAAGTGGAACTGGAGATGCTGCTGTCTCAGTGATGAACACGGCTATTATGCCAAATAGTTGTGTCTGCCTCCATCTCTCAGAACTGGGCCTCATGCATTTTTTGCCTGCAAATTCTGCTGGCTACAGCTAAAACGTCCTGCTGTGATAGGTCACAAGGGATGTCATTCAGACAGCTCCGCTCTTTGCGGCTCCCAGAAGATCACCCTTGCCTTGGTCAGCTGCTGTTCCAGGCATCTTAGCTTGTTTGGGCAACATCCCCATTGTAAGATTGCCAGCTCTTTGGGGCAGGGACCATATCTGGGTGGTGTTTGTACAGTGCCTAACGTAACGGAGCCCATAACAGGGGCTCCCAGGTGCTTCCTCACCACATGTAAGAAATAAAACAACACTAATGTCCAAGATCCGGACTCCTGACACGTGGCTAGGGCATGATGATGGCCCAGCTCAGGTGACTGGGACCCAGGTCGGTCCCACAGTGGCATCCTCATGGCTCCCACTCGTATGGCAATCAGCCTCCATTGGGTACCCAGTGCTGCGTGACTGAAGATGGTGCTGATGTGATATGTCCATAGCTATCCTCGTGGGTTCTGAGGTCTCCACAGCTGGGCGCCAGCCTGGACACCTTGCTTTCCAGGGGCTTCCTGCTGGGCCTGCAAGTCTTCCACATCGAACCCCCAAACCAGGCCACTGCAGTGCAAACCCAGAGCTCTAGAAGGTCTGGTGACCCTCACGGAGATTAGGTCCTTCCTCTCCCCCATCAGCCCCACCCCACTTTAGGGTATTCGGGGCCACGCGGCCTGCAAATCCCCATCCCATCTCTGAGTGGCCATTGGTGATGGGCAGCTGTCCCCATGCCAGCTCAGCAGGGCATGTCCTGCACCACAACCCCTGTGTTTCAAGGTTGGGCACTGAGCCCAGAGCCCCCCAGATCTACAGCAGTATTTTCAGAGAGCTCCTTCCCAGCCCCTCAGCAGCAGCATAACCAGGAGCTGGTCCTCTGGCTTACTGAGGGCACTTAACCCATTGTGCCCCGCAATGCCACATGCAGGAAGGGAATAGCCCTGGGTGGGGGGCTGAGTCATGGAGCCGGAACGTTACAGCCCATTGAAAACCTCTGCCCAACACTCCCGTGCAAGGGACACAACGTGATAGATAGCAGGATCCCAGGCCTGCCATTTTGTCTTCCTGTCTGTCCAGGGTGGTACAGTACCTGCAGGCAACACCATGCACCCAGCCACCCAGTTCTGCCTGCTGACATGCCCCCAGCTGCGCCACGCAGGGTGTGCATGGGTAACCCCCCCCCCCAGCATTGTGGGTGTGTTTGGAGTGGACAGTGCAGTACCTCTCACACTGGCAGCCACTGGGAACAGGACTGAGACAAGGACATCAGATCATCCTGTGTTTGGGCCCCACACGGCTGCTGACAGCAGACCTTATCCTCCATCTATGGGGAATTGCTGCAGCCCCCACGGGCCCTTCCCCACCCCTTGTCAGTACACACACTCCTGGCCAGTGCTTACGAGCGATGCTCCATGCGGCGTGATGCCACAGCACCTGGAGACATGGAGGGGCCCCGGGGTGGTGTATGATCTGCTCCTCACAGTGTTCTCCACGACAGACTCCTTCCAGCCCACCTGTATGGCTGTACCATACTCCCAAACTTCCCAACGCTCTCGCCACCACCACCAGAGGAACAGGGGAGAGGAGCAGTTCAGGGCTGGGTGCTGAAGCAACCTTCAGTTCAGCTTCCATTCCCCAGGCAAGCTTCCACGCCCCCGTTCCTCAGCCTCCAGCACCTTCCTCTTCATCTGCTGAGGCTGGCTCATCATCGGGCCAGTGCTCTCGCACTGTGCATTCAACACACCTCCCTGCTCTCCCTTCCCCATGCTCAGCCCTGTGCACCTCACAGCCCCCGACAAAGCCACGGTCAAAACAGCAGGCGCCTCTCCTGGCCTCCGCAAATGGGGCCCAGCAACTTTCTAAGCAGTGGTGCCAAGTGCCACAGCATGCAAACAGCTCCACGCCCAGCCCCTCAAAGGCTTCCCGGTCCTCCTGTTAGTGGGTTGAGTGAATGCTGTCCAGACCACTAGCTGCGAGAGAGCGACCAGAGCTCCCTGACACCACTTCATGCCTGGCCACAGGGCCTGGGGTGACCTGACAGGATCCAAGCGAGACCATCTTGGCTTGGGGACCAGGAAGCCACTTTTGACACTTGACTCCTGGAACAATTTGAGCTGCAGAGGGAGGGAAATGTTCTGTTTATAGTTCCCGTCAGCCGGCTCCTGTTTCAGGGCTAGCCAGCATGGGGCCAGGGGTCACAGAACAGCTCCTGTTTCAATGCTGAACATGTGGTGGCGGGTCAGAGTTCACAGTGCTCTCTGGGAAGGGTGGGTAGCAGAGCCAGGGAGCTGGCAGCTTCCACAGAGCAGTCGATTGTGCTGGTTTTACCTCCTATACCACAATGGGGAGCAGAGAGGCAAAGCAGTTATGCAAATATGTGTGTGAACAAAGAGACAGCACACTGTGATGCTGACCACAAATAGCAGGACAAACTACACCCCACAGACACAATCACTGACACTACAATGTGCACTCATCACAGACACAACCCCACGCCCACCACGGAGACAGACACATGCCACAAACAACACACCAGACCTCACGCACATGGATACCACACGCACACACCCCAGACACCCACTGCAGACACTAGAACTCACATACACATATCACACACACACACAGATCCCACCGACACAAGAACCCACACACACATAGACACAACAATGCGCATGCTTCCCAGACTGTAGAATTCACACACAGATATCACACACACAAATAACACTCTGGCAGACACTAGAACTCACACATCGCACACACACCTCAGACACACACCATAGACACTGGAAGTCACAGACACAACACACACACACACACACTGCAGATGCACACTGCTGACACTAGCATTCACCCCCTCCAGACCCTTCCATTCAGCAAGTGCCAACACCAAGCACAAAGGCACCTGCCCAGCAGCTCGGCTACCCCCACACACCACAAACCCGCCCTCCACAGACACTCACGAGAGCACACACAGCTCTGAACAGGATCCTCGCTCGCCCACTTGTGGCAGGGACAGGGTGAGAGAAGCCAGGCGCTCCGTGGCTCAGTGCTCAGGTGCACCACAGCCCACTCGGTCGGTGTGCCAGAGGGGACCCTTTGGTGCCCGGTGTAACTTAGAGCAGCCTTGGGCCTGCTGTACACTTTACTAGCATGTAATGGTCCCTAAGGCATCATTACATTGATAAGGGATTGCACTGTGCTCTGGTCATTGTCCCTCCCTGCCCCACCCTCAGCACACTCCTTGCCCCAGTGGTATGAGGAACGCAGGGGTACCACTCAGGACAGCATCAAGGCCCCATGACACCTGCAGAGCAATACAAAGGGACTTTAATATGGGCAGGATCCGGCCCTGTGTGTTCACTTTGGAGGTGCCCAGATACTACGGTGATGGGCATCAAATTATCTAGCTAGCTAGAGAAACAGACAATATAAACACAAATGTGCACAAATTCTACAGATGCAAAAGGGACACACACACACACACACACCCCTGAACCATACAGGTTCTTCAGTAGTTCTGTAAGCCGGGCTAGCAGCACAAGGACTTAAGGAGTTCTCTGCTGATAAAGAATCTCTGCATTCATTAACTTCTCTTGCGAACTTTTTGTTCTCTAGAAACCCTGTAATTTTTCCCTATCCTATGTAGCTGGCTGTACTGCACTCACACACAATCCTCGTATGACAGGGTGATCGCATTCTCTCACACACAGCCATATGTGACAGGCTGCATTGCATTCAGATACACTCTCCACGGTCACTGATGCTAGCTCTGATCTGAGGAGATATGGAAGCTGATAACCAACCAGCTGGGGCCTTGGGACTCCCCAACTCTGCTTAGGGGTGTCAGGCTGTGCCTGTGCAGTTCCAGGAGGTGGGCATGTTCCCGCTGCAGGCTCCTGTGGGCTGCCTCCTGAGTACCCAGGGCTGGACTGTGAGAGGTCCCTTGTGTGCCCTGCCTCTGCACCCCCATCACCCTCATAAGGTACAATCACCACTCAGCTGGGGGCCCAACATGCATTGCAGAGAAGTAATGCAAAGCCTGGCTGTGCTGGGCGAATTCCACTGCCACAGACTCGTCAGGGTTGGGTTTTATCCTCACGCCACTTCGCCGACACACTTCAGACTGGAACATCTGTGCTTTCTCCAGTCCTGACCTCGCCCGGAACAGCGCCTGCTGCAGCCACCGCCTAATTGCGCTGCAGTTTAGTGAAGAGGAAAAATGTCAGATAAGGGCTAAGCTGAGAGCACCAGCTCCTGTCGTTTGTAGCCTGCGCCAAATTCAAAGCAAGGCCTGGTAGAGATGAAAGGCTATTGTGTGAGCCGCCCAGCCCCTGTGGCAAGCAGGCTTCTAAAATATTAACCAGGCCCCAAGCCTGCAAGGTGCTGAGCTCTCCTGAGATTGTTTGAACCAGTCAGCGCAGACAACCCCGGGATTCCACCCTGGGAGACTGAATCTCTGTGAGCATTTTTTGCTGTTTGCTAATTTTATTCTCTGGTTTGTACCAGGAAACACTTCCCCCCATTAATAGGTTGCAGTTTCTCACGCGGAGAGCAAAAGGTTGGGGAATTACAGCTTTGACACTAGGTTAGCATTTTAGAAAGCGCGAATCACTTCTCCTGGTGCCAGCAGGGTGAGTGGAGCCACACAACGGGGAGAAGTGCGTCAGCGCTGAAAGTTAGCAGGTTTTACAGCCAGTTGCTTGGGGCTTGTCCATGAAGCAGGGCATGGGGCCAACTATTAAGATAAAATAACCCTAGCTCTGGCCTCACGTATCTGTGCACCTCACCCTCATTAATGCATTTATCTCCCTTCCCCGGGAGATAGGGTAGCGCTGTTACCCCATTAGTAAAACTACAGCACAGAGGGTCTGGCTACACTGCGGCTGAATGGATCCTTCCAGCCCAGGCACACAGATGCATGCTAGCTATGCTTGAGCTAGTGCACTGAAAACAGCAGTGTGGATCTTGCCACATAGGTGGTGGCTCGGGCTAGTCCACAGAACTTGGACCCAGAGGGTCAGGCAGGTTTGGACTCAGGCATCTCCAGTCCAGGTCTAGCATCATAAGAATGGCCATGCTGGATCAGACCAGTGGTCCATCTAGCCCAATATCCTGTCTTCCAACAGTGGCCAATGCCAGATGCTTCAGAGGGAATGAACAGAACAGGGTAATTACTGAGTGATCCCCTGTCATCCAGTCCCAGCATCTGGCTGTCAGAGATTTAGGGACACCCGGAGCATGGGGTTGCCTCCCTGACCAGCTTGGCTAAGAGCCACTGACGGACCTATATTCCAGGAACTTATACAATTCTGTTTTGAACTCAGTTATACTTTTGGCCTTCACATCATCCCCAGGCAAGGAGTTCCCCAGGTTGTCTGTTCATTGTGGGAAGAAGTCCTTCCTTTCGTTTGTTTTTACACCAAGATCTTGGGGACAACTGGCCCCCTTGCCCTTCAGCACATGATGGCCCTCCTGCCCCTCATCCTTTGAGAAGCACATGGGAGGGAAAGATCCTTGGCATCTGCAGATGAGTGAGCATGAGCACTCTGCTACACAGGCTAGGCCTGCAGGAGGTCACCCCTCGGGGCTCTTGCTCCTAGCCTGCCAGGCAAACATGCCAGATTAAGCTGGTGGCTGAATTGCCCTATGCTCGTCACCACCCATTCACTTCAGCATGAGATCTGACTGGACAAACCCCGGTCTGGTAACAAAGGCCCATCAGCAGGGAGCCTGATCTTGCACAGTGCAGCACCTATGGCCTGGAGCCCCCCACCAGCTGGTCCCGGTTCAGGTGCCGGTGATTGGGTGCTGTGACTATGCCAAGTCTCATGCTTCATCTCCCTGATCAGTGGCATGGCAGTGGGCTCTATCCCCGAGCCACCCCTGGCCATTATTGGGAGGCACAAAGATATGTTGGGGTCTATGGACTAACACAGGAGAGGGCAGAGACCCTGGGAGGTGTCTACCGCCTATTGCCTTGTTGTCCTGCCACCCATGGGAGCCGCCCCCGAGGACACATTAACAACAGGAGCTTTGTGCAAAGAAGGATTTCATGCTGCGGAAAGGTGCTGGCTTGCCAGCCCTGCAGACCACTGTCCCTGCTCTACCACCCTGCCTCCCCTCCGACCCTGAGACACCACTTCTGGGTCAGCCCCTGTGCCGGGTCAGCCCTTGGGCTCTGCGCCAAGGCTGCTGGCAGAGTGAGGGGTCTTGGGCTGCTAGGCCATGTGCTCAGATCCCCCAACTCGCTGCACATGGGCCACTCCACAGCTCAGCGCTAACTGCAGCAGGACCAGAAGCAGGATGTTCTGCCCTAGAGTTCAAGGGGGTGCAGACCCCACATTTGGAGCCTAGCAGCTGCTCTTAGACCAGCAGCCTGGAGGTGCTAGTCCCCTGCCCTGTCCCCACCCCCGCACCCACCAGTCCCCTGGCCCCAGCGTCTGTGCAACCCAGGCAGCCTCACTTCTCCGCGGCCTAGAGAGAGGTTTATATTTTAATGCCGCTTGGCACTTTCAATTGCCTCCCACCCCTCCTGGCGCTGCAAGAGAAAGAACAAGATAATAACAGCTCCTGTCGCCGGGTCCGGAAGCAGGTCCACACGCAGCCGTCAAATTGAGGTATTTGCATAACCCAGATGGCAGCCCAGGAATTTCAAAGAATTCCCTCGTGATGAAACAGCTGAGCCTCTCCCCAGCTCCGCTGCGCAGCTGCTGAAGGCGAGAGAGACACGCCGCACTCGCAGCTGCAGCGGGGAAGCCCGGGAGAAGGGCGCGGAGGGGCACGGCTCTGCAGACGGCTCCATGCTGCGGGGGGGTAGGGGGAGAGGGCAGGGAAAGGGACGCGCTGCCTTTGACGGCTGGATCCAGCGCTGGGGAGAAAAACTAGAGCTGCCCTGCCCGAGGCGCTGGATTCACTGCACGTGCGTCCCATGGGAGGGAATCAGGCCGTGGGACCGGGCAGATCACACGGGGGTGTGTGGGGAGATGACCCCTGAGTGGCTCTGACCTCTGGCACCACTGTGGGGAGGAGAGAGATGGGGCCAGGGCACCACTTTGCCCCATCTAGAGCAGTTTGGGGTGGATGGGGGTCACCGAATGTGGGGGTCAGGCTGCATGGTGCCTCCCCATCTGGGCCCCCTGCAAGGGAGCAGGAGGCCAGGCCCCTGAGCAGCTGCTCGCCCGGCCAGCCCTGGTCCTACATGTCCCATTTGTCAGTGCAGTGTCAGGGGGCAGAGTTGCAGGGGGAGGCAGCAGCTGAGGGGTGGGGGTGGACATTCCTGCTTGGCATCGCAGGCCTTTGTGTCCCATCCCCCTGCCGGGCTCTGGGGTGCTGACGACAGTGGCTGCCCCTTCCCCACGTGCCTCTGCGTGGCTGAGAGCAGGCTGGCCGCCCAGCCGACAGGAGGGCTACCGACTTGGGAGAGGGGGTGTTGCATGCTGAGCCACTCGCCCAGGGAGGGAGGGCTCCATACACCAGAGCTTTGGTGGGGGATGCACCCCCCAGCCAGCCCACCTGCTGTGCACCCATTGAAGGGCTGTGCTAGGACCCTGCAGCCTGCCCCAGGTTTGTGTGATGAGTGGGAGGGAGGAGGGGCTGGCTTAGGCCCTGTCCAGCTCTGCCTAGAGCAGCAGCATAGGTCCACTGGTGGGGAAGCAGGAATGGCACCCCTGGCACACGGCTTTCTGCACAGAGGGGCGTCCCTCCCTCTTCCTGCGAGCCCTGGTTACAGCAGTGACTCCCCCCTGGTGGAGCAAGGCACAGCTGGGGTTCCCAGGGGAGAGGAGGCCGGTCCGGGCCAGGCCTAGGCCCATGACTGCTGGATTGGGGGGCTCAGACTGGGGCTCCCATGACAGTGCACCAGGACTCCAGCCGAGGGGCTAGCTGAGCATGGGAGCGCAGCTAAGAGCCTGTCTCTGCAGTGAACCAGAGTCCTCGTGGAACCAGGCCCCCGGCTGCGGTGCAGATGGGTCTGCACAATGGCTCGCACCCCGAGGACTGCAGGCCCAGAGCTGTGTAGCGCACAAGGGCGTGCGTAGGACTCAGGGCTGATGAGGGTAAATGGCCCTGGTGTGTGAACCCCATCCCAGCCCCTATGGGGCCCCTTGGGATCTGAGCCCCCTCAGCTAGGGGCTCCACACACCCAGCAACACCTAGTCTTTGTGCCAAAAGCTTACAGTGAAAACAGACATGCCAGCCAAAGTGGGGAGGGGAAGCAACTCACCCCATGTCACCAGCAGGGCCAGGAGCAGAGCCCAGCTCACCTGCTGCCCCTCTGCAGGGGAGCTGTAATAATTTGCAAAGTGGGGGTGCTGAGAGCCATTGAACCAAACTGTAAACACTGCGTATGATGGAAACAACTTCAAATCAGGGGGTGCTGCAGCACCCCTTGTTCCAGCACCTATGCCCCTCTGGGGAATACCCATTTCTCTACAGAGCTGTGTCCTTTGCCAGGCCTGCCCTTCCGCCACACAAGATCAGGCTCTTCCCTTCTGCACCCACTCCAACCAATCTGACGGTGAGGGGAGCAGGGCAGCTCTGCCCTCCCCTGCTCAAGGCAGAGAAATTACAAGAACTGACCTGAAGCCAAACCTAAGCTGCCACCCCCAGTGCATTCCCAGGTTCACCACATTTCACCAGATGCATCCCGGAGGCACCTCCAGGCTAATCACAGGGCTAGATTAATTATGCTAATCAACCTTCCCAGCCTGACACCATTAAGACTAATTAGCTGGTATCTTCCTTTCCAACCCTCCTCCACCCCTCCCCCCAGGGAGCCAGTACCTTTGGGATTTTAGGCTAGTTAAAGCAGCCAAGGCCTGTTGCAGCCTTCACGGGTTAGGGGGCCCAGGCCAGTTTCCCCAGCTATCCCTGCAGCCAGCATGATCGCAGCACCGGCAACTCAGAGCCCCTCTTGCCTTCCGGGGGAGGTACCACCCACCCAGCCTGCCAAGACCTAGTGTGCAGGGCAGGCAGCCGATCCCCTCTCTAGCGTGGCAATGCAGCCTGCAGTCTCCTTCTGGCGGGCCCTGCTGTGCCATGCTCCGTGCTGTGCCCTGCAGAGGAAAGGCTGTATCTCTGGGGGCTGGACAGGCCACCCCACACTGAGCCTGCGAAGCCCAGGGACTGTGTCCTAGGAGTTTATGGGCCCCCCCTTTAACTACAAAAGGCCCAGCCCCACTGCTATATCCCCAGCCCAGCCCTGTGGCATTCAGAGGGCAAAGGTCACCTTAGGGGCTTCACAGGGAGCTTCTGCCAGGGCTGGGGCTGCCCCCAGGAAACTGGAGCCGGGGAGGGGAGCCCAGTGCAGGAGGCCACAAAGACACTTACCCATGAGAAGTGGCCACTGGCTTTTGTACTGCACTGCCTATAGTCTGGCTTGACAGGACTCCCACTCCATGCCCATTGCCCTCACCCCAGCAGGCATCTCTGGGCTCCCGGTACCCAGATGCACCCAGCATGGAGGATAATATTGGGGGTGCCTGTGGTGCTGCCCAGGCCCAGGATCTGCATGCACAACCCTGCCAGCAATGCCACGCAGCCTGGGGAACATGCATACCCTGGCACAAGGCATTGATTTCTTGCACCGTTTTTTAAAGGTACAGCTGGAGAAGGAGGATGGGCACACTGCTGGGCACCAGCCCAAGACCCATGTTTAGTGCCTGGCTCTGCCCCACACTCCCATCTGACCTGGGGCCCAGCCACAAAGGGGCTGAGATCCCTGCCCAGCCTCCCAGGGACACAGGGAGGAGAAATACCTCAGACACCGCGAGGCACCAGCCCCTATGGAAATGGGGCTGGGCATATACCTAGCATAGGTGCCCAACCAGTGCACTGGGTACCTATTCTATAAGAACGGCCATACTGGGTCGGACCAAAGGTCCATTGTGATGGGTTGGATCACAGAAACCTCCTTGGGAACTGCCAACTGATGTGCCAAGACTACTTCTGCCCCTGCCTTCCCTGCCAGCCTGGGACTCCAGCATCTAGTCTTGTTGAGCCAGACATTCCAGTCTGCTTCAACACAGACCCAGGGTCTGAACCATGTACCCCAAAGCTGCAGACTTAACTGAAAGCAACTTAAGAAGTGTTCCTGTCTTTAACACTCAGATGCCCAGCTCCCAATGGGGTCCAAACCCCAAATAAATCCGGTTTACCCTGTATAAAGCTTCACCCTCTAGAACACTTATAGAGAGATATGCACAGCTGTTTACCCCTCGCCCACCGCCCCAGGTATTAATACATACTCTGGGTTAATTAATAAGTAAAAAGTGATTTTATTAAATACAGAAAGTAGGATTTAAGTGGTTCCAAGTAGTAACAGACACAACAAAGTGAATTACCAAGCAAAATAAAATGAAACATGCAAGTCTAAGCCTAGTACAGTAATAACACTGAATGCAGATAAAGTCTCACCCTCAGAGATGTTTCAATAAGTTTCTTTCACAGACTGGATGCCTTCCTAATCTGGGCACAATCCTTTTCCCTTGTTCCAGCCCATTGATGGACCTATCCTCCATGAATTTATCTAGTTCTTTTTTGAACCCTGTTATAGTCTTGGCCTTCACAACATCCTCTGGCCAAGAGTTCCACAGGTTGACTGTGCATTGTGTGAAGAAATACTTCCTTTTGTTTGTTTTAAACCTGCTGCCTATTAATTTCATTTGGTGACCCCTAATGCTTGTGTTATGAGAAGCAGTAAATAACACTTCCTTATTTACTTTCTCCACACTAGTCATGATTTTACAGATCTCTATCCTATCCCCCCTTAGTCTTCTCTTTTCCAAGCTGAAAAATCCCAGTCTTATTAATCTCTCTTCATACGGAAGACGTTCCATACCCCTAATCATTTTTGTTGCCCGAAGGGCTTCATCTGGGCATGAAAGCTCCCTGAATACAGACCTGGGGCTCTTATTACAGTCACACTTAGAAGCACTAGCCAACCAATAGCCCCACTGCGCTGGGTGCTGTGCAGCTACAGGCCAAGAGATCCCCGCTGGGTGCTGGCAGCCTGAGCAGACAGCGGAAAGGTTCTTGTCCCATTTCACAGATGGAGAATGGAGGCACAGATCCACCAGTGTATTTAGGCTCCTAACTCCCCCTGAAATCAATGGTTTGAGGGTCTGGGTCTCACAGGGCATCTGATGCCAAGCAGCATTGCACCCAACTCTCCTAAACCCCACGTCAGGGCCATAACCCCAAGCCATGCTGCCTGTACTGTTGTCATCCCACAGAGCCACAGGCTCCAGAAAGGAGCTGTGACCCCTTCACGGCAGGGTATGGTTTGAATGGTGAGTATTGGGCACTACAGCTGAGCTCTCAGCCCCGGTCCTGCTCTGATCCATGTGGGTTCCTCTCCTTGAGCAGTGTCCAGCCCATTCCACACAGCACACACAGCCCGCAGCTCCCCTGGTGCTGAGTGTGTCATGGCAACCTGGATCAATGTTGCATGGTCCCCTCAGCTCCAGGGCTGGGGTGAGCGGATACCACATCTTTGGGCAGCTCCTTCCATTTCTGTGGCTCAAGGTCCCGATCCTGTCGGCCTGCACAGAGCCCTGCTAGCGGCTGCTCGTCAGCCAGCCTGTGAGGCAATGCTCTCAGTCACCTTCCTGACACACTATAAAAACCAGCTCCCCCAGTAGCAGCATCCAGAGGCCAAAACCCCAGCGGACTTTGAGCGGGAGCCGGTCTGCTGAGCTCTAGAGCCAGGGTACCTCTAAGGCTCAGCTTCTCCAAGGTTTTGAGGTACCTAACTCCCATTGGCATCAGTGGGAATTGGCACCTATATCCCTTTGAGGATCTGGGCCTGAGTGAATCAATAGAGCAAGGATACACCTGTGCCTGTGCTGGGCACTCTACATTAGTCTGGTCAGTCAGCCAGAGCCTGCCAGCATTTTGGCCCTCAATCCGGCACCTTTCACTTGTACTAAACTCACCTACGTTTTTCTCCAACTTGTTTGCGTTACAGCTGGGAAGCAGTTGCCAAGTGTTTCCAGTTTTCCCCCCTCTCAATTCAGGCCATAATGCCGAAATCTCAGACATCGTCATGACCCCAGACGTTTTTGTTTGGCTTTTTTGGTTTGCGAATATTTTCAAGAGCTCAGCTCTTCATCCTAATTCGAGAGGTTCCATTTCAACAAAAAAATGATTGGTCGAAAAAGTCCCGCTCAGCGCTCGTTACCCCAAACGTGCTGTGCAGAGAAGGCTTTCCACCCACAGAGCCCAGAACACTTCTGAAAGGGGAGGGACAGCTTTATGAACCCATCTTATGGGTGGGGAAACTGAGGCACAGTACAGGGCAGCTCCCATCCCAAGTCTGTGCCACCTGTGGAATGGAAGGCAGCTGTTGTAATGCCCAGGCTGGCCACACTGTCCCCTGCAAACCAGGCCTGAGCCCTGCTGGTAATGACAGCTTTTGGATGGGACACCCCCTCAAGGGCCTGTGCACTGGGCTCATTAACAATCACTTGGCACTTTTTTCACAAAAGAGATTTCAATTTGGGTAGCTACATTCGCCCAGCTAGCTTTCCCCATTAATTTAATTGGCTATTCATCACTTCCTGTCCCACACTGTCCTGGGAATGTTAAACAGCTGCTTTGTTCCACCCCAGAAGTGGCTGCATTTCAGTTAGAACTGGGAAAATATGTTTATTTGTCCAATTGCCCCTCCCCTTTCTGTCGGCGAATTGTCTGTGAACAGATTGCGAATTTCTCAGATTCATTCAAAGTTCTCTGGTGACTTTCTTCAGCGAATCATTCTTATTCCACAGCTTGTTAGCCAGCAGCTCGTGGCAAATATTCACAACTGCCACCCGGTCGGCCAGGTACGTCTGTCACTGGTATTATTTATGTTCCTGGATAGGGAGATGTATAGGACTGGCCAATGAGAGCAGAAATGACTTAGCGGACTGTGAAATTCTCAATTTGTTGGACATTCACACTGAAAAGGAGCTTTTTGTGAATATTCGCACTAGTAACGTTTGCCCACTAGAATATGCACGGGAAGGGAACGCATGACTGGTGTGAACAAAGGCTGGGCTGTGACTGCGCTGCCGATCTGACGCATTACTCAGTGCTAGAGCCCCAGACTCAATGCTGTCCTTGCCCTCTGGCCCTACTGGCTGGGAAGGCCACAGGGAAGCCAAAGGCAAATACAAAGAAGGACAAAAAACCCCGCTGCAAGGACTAGAGGGTAAGGCATGTGAGAGACTGCGGGAGCTAAATTTACTCCACCTAAGAGAGCACCGCAGAGGAGACATGATCACAGGCTATAAATACCTGCAAGGAAACAGCCTGGCCAGAGGGAGTGAATTATTCACAGCCTCGGAAGATGACAGGCCACAGAGCTAGCCAGGCCAGTGGGAGAGAGTTTAGGAAGAGGGCAGCAAGTGGGCGGTGGGACAAATTCCCAAGGACAGGGTTCGGGAGAGGCAGCTGTCACTGCTCTCCAGGATCAGGCTCCCTGGGGCAGAGGGAATGTGGGCGTGGGCAACACCGTGCCAGGCTCAGAGACGTGCTTTAGAAGGCTTCCCAGACCCCGTTGCTCATGCTGCTTTTCCCTAGAGGATGCTTTTGTGTCCTCAGCTCCATGGAGCTGCAATGAGGTGCTCTGGTCAGTAGATGAGGCTGAACCAAAAACAGGAAATCCAGTCTCACCCCCTACCTGCCGCCCTGCAGCCATCTTACAGGAGAAGCCCTAACACAGCTCAGTTTCACTGCCCTTGTGGGCCCCTCACTCTCCTTCCAGGAAGCGAGCTCTTCCCTCTTCCTTCTCCCCGCCTAAAAGGAAACAGCTAAACTGGCAGAGCATGGAGGGAGGAAAGCCACAGCCCACGTATGCGATTGCCCTGCTGCAAAGGCCTGTGAGGGCGGTGGGAGAGGAATTGTCTGCCCAGAACGTCCTTGCACCAAGAGATGGACCCACTGCACAGACTGGGAAAGAGCCAGTGATGAGCCTGGAGGGAGGACCGAAGGGCACAGAAATGAATGGCAACCTCCCCCTACTACCATCACCACTCTAGGGCAAACCACCCCCTGCCCCAGAGCCACGCTCACCCACCTCAAGTCCACACCCTTTCCGGAGCCACACTCACAAGAGGAGGAGCCAGGGAAAGCAGCATGCCAGCCAAACCTTTCGCTAGCTGGCCAGTTGTAGGCAGCCTGGTTGCGTCAGTCATCATTAAAGCAGGCAGCACCATGAGCCACATAGAGAGAGGCATGTCATGAGACAGCACAGTAAGTAGTCCCAACAGGAGAGGGAGACGCATGCACGCCCACAGGGATGGCCTGGTGGAAAATGGTTTTTGGCCTCCACCAACCAAGCAGGCCGGCCAAGCAAAAACCAACCACCCAATAAACAGCAGCTGAGGCATGCGACTCCCACCCCACCCCCAGATTCTGATCTGGTGCCCCTGGAAGCTGGTGCCCCGGTGACCCCCCTGATGGTCCACCCCGAGCCTGGCTCTGGACACACACAGAAGGCACAATGGGCCTTTGCCTTTAGCCTAAGGGTGAGGCCAGCTACTATCATGGAACATGAGTGTGAGCTTCACCCATAGGGTTGGCAGGTGTCCGGTTTTCAATCAGAACTCCTGGACAAAAAGGGACCCTGGGGGCTCCAGGCAGCAGCACTGCTTCCTGTGGCGCCGTGAAGCTCCTGGAAGCAGCCAGCACATCCGGCTCCTAGGTGCAGTTGCCATCAGGGAAGCTCTGCTCGCTGCCCCTGCCCTGAGCGCCACCTCTGCAGCTTCCATTGACTGGGAACCGCAGCCACTGGGAGCTGCGGGGGCAGCGGATTCGGGGGCAGCGCCTGCGGGTGTGAGCAGCACATATCGCGCAGAACCAGCTGGCCATCCTGCCGCCTAGGGTCTGGATATGCCGGATGTTTCTGGGAGCCTTGTGGAGCCAGGGCAGGCAGGCAGGCTGGGAGTCTGCCTTAGCCCTGCTGTGCTGCGCCGGGGAGCCGCCTGAGGTAAGCGCCGCCTGGCCAGAGCCCACACCCCGAATGCCCTGCCCCAGGTCAGAAGCCCCTTCCACACCCAAACATCCTCCCAGAGCCTGCACAGCAAACCCCCTTCTGCACCCCAACCCCCTGTCCCAGCCCTGAGCCTTTTCTTCACCCTGAACCCCTCATTTCTAGCCCCACCCTGGGGCACAGAGCCCCAGCTGGAGCCCTCGCCCCTCCTACATCCCAATCCCCTGCCCTAGCCCAGTGAAAGTGAGTGAGGGTGGGGGAGAGCAAACAACAGAGGGAGGGGGGCCGCAGTGAGTGTGGGCGGGCCCTCAGGGAAGGGGCACAGCAGGGAATGGGTGCTCAGTTTTGTGCAATTAGGAAGTTGGCAGCCCTATGGCAGGGAATCAATAGCACTGCCCCAACCTTCCCCAAGGCTGGCTCTGGCTTGTTGCCCTTCTGGGCAAGGGCTGGATGAAATCAGGCCTGCTGTAACCCAGAGGAGGACAGTGTAGGGTGTCCCCCTCTCCAGTGGGCAGGCCCGTGAGGGGTCGTTGTCCATAGTGTGAGTGGTAGCGGCTCATGTCTTTTACTTCCCAGGTGCCAGCATTCAAACCCCAGGGCTGGCCCTAGCTGGGCTGGTTTTACCAGTACCTGCCCTCAAACCAGTCTGTTCCCACGGCTCAGGAATCGCCACTTACCATTTTCCCAGCCCGTTACTTTTCATTTTCCTGCGTCTCTGGCCCTTGGGTTCCCTCCCCTCTGACTCTGGGGAGAACAGCAGCATCGTTGCCCTGCTTGATGACGCCAAGTCATGCCACATTTCCTAGCGGGAGAGCTGAGCTATTATTATTCCCTGCTTCGATGCTGCATGTGCAGCTACAAATACGCCCAGAAGCCAGGCTGGGAGGCAGACAACTCAAACAGCACAGAACCACACTGCCACTGCCCGAGCCCCACTTTGCTCTCCTGCTGGACCATGGGGTCAGCTAGTCCCACTACATGGCAAAGGGACCTGCCAGCTGCGCAGCAGGAATGCCAGCAGGCTGGTCCATCAGGGCCTGGGGGTGTGAGCTGGCCGGGGCACCCACCCGCTCCAGCAGGGAACCTAGTGGGTTTCAAACCCCAAGATGAGCCTGTTGTGAACTGCAGTGAGAGCCCTGCCCTGCCCATGGGGAATATTTCCCAGATCCCAGCCAAATGGCTCAGAAGCTGCACCCAGCCCTGTCAGCCCCATTCCTGGCTCTCTCAGGACACCAGCTAGTGCCCAGGTGTTTGGGGATTGGCCAGTTCTCAAGGGCTGCAGCGTCCAGAGGAGAGCGCTGTTCTGGGAAGGACGGAGTGTTTCTGGCCCGGGAAGGTGGCATCAGGTGAAAGCTGGGCTTGGAGGACATCCCAGCATACCCAGCGTGTCTTGGCTGTTGGAGCTACCTGGATGGGGGAGATCTTGCCCTCAAGTGGCAGGTAAGGGCCCTGGGGCTGCTAACAGGCTGCGGTTTGGGGAGTGAAGGCCCAGGGCTGCAATGCACATCCCCAATGCAATTTACAGAGGGCCCATGTGCTGTGGTTTGGCTGCATGTGATCCATTCTATGCCATCTGTCACAAGCTTCCTCCTCCGCCAGCCTCTCTTCCTGCCTTGCCTCCTGCCACCCCGTCGAGGCAGGAGGCAGACCAGCACTGATGTCAATGGGAGCCGGCCCATCATTGGCACTAAGATGCCCCATGCAGGTGGCATTCAGGAACACTGGGTGCCTGGAACTGCTGCTTCCAAATGGGACCAAAACAGAGACCCTGCCCACCTGTGGGTATTAAACAGCTCCTGTTCATTACTGCATATGCAGGGGATCTGCTCCACTGTGCTGGGTAATGAGATTTAGCCTGCCTAAATGTGCACTGCAATCCAGGCACACCACAGTGTCCTGAATGGAGCATTGCTGGGAGCTGTTAAACAGCTGCCAGGTTCCACTGCTGAGGAGGCTGCATTTCAGTGGTAGGTCAATTGTGCATGTCACCATTTTTAAGCTGTATAGGGAGAACTGGAGCTCCCCCAAGTCAGAACTGTACATGGCACCTTACCTCCGCCCCCTGGCATCTGACTGTTATCCACCAGCACTCAATTCCAGCATACATGCTACACCTCATTTAACAGGAACTTACCAGTTTTAAAGCTGCGCGTGAGGTGCCCCACTGCGAGTGAGGTGGACTGCACCTGCACAATGCACAGAGCTTGCAGCTGCCTCTCTTCTGCCCCCACAAGCCCTATAGGGTCTATAGGAGACCTTTCTGCAGGCCTGTGTCCCTGGCTGCCCTGGATGTTTCAATGTACAGCTAAGTCAGTTACGGCTGCACAGGCAGCGGATCCATTGGTGCAAGCTTCATAAGCCAAGGCCCACTGACCTCAGAGGAAATCTTGACCTGGACTTCAGTGGGCATTGGATCTGGCCACTGGAAACCTCTAGCATGCAGGCTAAGCCCACAAGTTGCCAAGGTTCATCCCTCAGTCAAACAAAACCAGTTTCCTCTGGAGCGAAGCTGCAGCCTGCTCCTCACTCAGGACTAATTCAACTCCAAGTGGCACCTTTCAAACCCAGCCTGCTCAGGCAGGTCGCTGGTCACCATGGCAGGCTGCAAGCATTTCATTTGTGTAATAGGGTTAGGGTTGGGATTTGTTTGTTGGGGTTGGTCCTGCTTTGAGCCAGGGCTGCCCAGAGGATTCAGGGGGGGCTATGGTCTTCGGTGCACTTCGGTGGCAGGTCCCAGAGTGGAAGGAGCCCCGCCGCTGAATTGCTGCCGAAGACCTGGAGCAGAAGAAGCTCCGGGTCTTTGGCAGAGGGTCCTTCACTCTCATGGGAGCCCCTGAAAAATCTCATGGGGGCCTTTGCGGGGCCTGGGGCAAATTGCCCCACTTGCCCTCCCCACCTCTGGGTGGCCCTGCTTTGAGCAGGGGATAGGACTAGAGGACCTCCTGAGGTCTCTTCCAACCCTAATCTATGATTCTATGACTAGGCAGAATGTATCCTCCCCCCCGCCCCGTTCTTCTCCTTTGCAAAAAAAAGAAATGGCAGAGCCTGGGCCACATCGCCCCCCAATGTGAGTGGAGCAGGGCAGGAGGAGAGCTCTAGCGTGGAAGCTCCCATGCACTGTGTGATCAGAGGAGCGGTGCCCATGCTGGCTGGACCGTGATCCTGCCATTGGACTGCTGCTGTGGTGGGCAGCCCTGCATCCTCTGAGATACCAGGCAGGCTTCAAGCATAGCTGAATCACCATTGCATTTACCCCATGGGCTGGTGAACAAAGTCACACCCATCTCACCCCAGCCCAGCTCCAGCACCTACAGTGGAGTCACTCTGAATCACAGCTGAGGTAGCAGAGCCACTAACAGCCCAGCGGGCTTATAGCGCTGCATAAACATTGCTCCCTGCTATTTCGCCAGTAGACCCCTCCTGAGCAATCTTCAGCTGACCTTTCTAGTTCTGGCCACGTCAGCTCAGCTCCCCACCCCCCTTGCCTTGTTTTCTGTGACTCCCTTGGCCTTTGCATCCCTCTGCTGGGAGTAAAACAAACAGCTTTTCCCTGTGAAGGGATCAGTCCTGCAGTTGCATGTGCTGGGTAAGGGGACCGAATAAGAGGCGGATTGTATCTTCATTGTCCTAGTGTCCTGATCCACAGGAGGATGTTGGAGTACAGCTCATGCGCCCACTCTCCTAGACCTCGCCTTACAGCTGGTGGATCCCACAGTCATGGGCCACATTGTCAAACAGCTGGGAGCAAAGTGTAGCCCCCTGGCCAATGGAAACACTCAGCCCCACCTGAGTACACAGTTCAGGGGACACATGCACACCTAGCTTGAAGGCTGCCCTGCAGCCACCTCTGAGCTGGCACGCAGGGGAGCTATAACAGCTGACAGGAACACAGGAAGTGAGAGGAGGTAAAAGGAAAATGCAGGTGTAGCTGAAAGTGCAGGGAGGCAGAATGTGACAACAACAGCCGGGCTGCCTGCGTGTGACTGACACTGCGGGCTGGAAGCAGCAGGCTCTTCACCTTTCAAAAGGGAATCTTCAGCAAATGCAACATGAACCAGGGCTGGGAACTTTTCCCAGCCTTAAATAGAGAGACGCTTTTAATTTGGGGCGCTGCTGCCACCATGTGGGGCCCGTTAGAATGACACATGGGCTGAGGCCTGTCATTTGCCATGGCTGGCTGGGCAGTCAAAGTGGTCTCAGGCTCCAGGAAACTGAGACTAGCAGGATACCGGCCTCCCTGCACGTCCACTGATCCAAACTGACAGGCAGGACTGGGCTGGGGCTGAGGCCCAGTCACCTGGAAGAGCCAGCAGCCAAGTGTTTGCAGAAACCCCGGGCTCTAGCATATCCGTGCTCTGACGTTGCCAGAGCTCACCCTGCGGGCCCGGTCTGGGTCCACCCTGCATTCCAGCCCATTAGAGCCAGTCCTGGCTCCCAGAGAACAGCTGAGGCCAGCAACGCCTGTCAGCCTGAGCTTGGAGGCAAGGCCTCTCCTCGCTACCCCCATCACTCTCATGGCTTGTGAGCCAGTCTCCTCCACCCGCCCTTTGAGCCCCCTCCCTTCGGCTAGGAGAAGACGGTTACTCACCTTTGTAACTGTTGTTCTTCGAGTGATTGCTCACATCCATTCCAGTTAGGTGTGCGCGCCGCGCGTGCACGTTCGTTGGAAACTTTTTACCCTAGCAACTCCAGTGGGCCGGCAGGTCGCCCCCTGGAGTGGCGCCGCCATGGCGCTCAATATATATCCCTGCCGGCCCACCCGCTCCTCAGTTCCTTCTCGCCGGCTACTCCGACAGTGGGGAAGGAGGGCGGGTGTGGAATGGATGTGAGCAACACATCTCGAAGAACAACAGTTACAAAGGTGAGTAACCGTCTTTTCTTCTTCGAGTGATTGCTCACATCCATTCCAGTTAGGTGAATCCCAAGCCATACCTAGGCGGTGGGGTCGGAGTGAGAAGTCGCGGCATGGAGCACTGCAGATCCGAAGGCCGCATCCTCTCTTGACTGCTGGCCCAGGGCGTAGTGGGAAGCAAAGGTGTGGACCGATGACCAGGTCGCTGCCCGACAGATTTCCTGGATGGGCACACGGGCGAGGAAAGCCAGCGACGACGCCTGCGCCCTGGTAGAATGCGCAGTCACACGGCCCGTAGGGACGTGGGCCAAGTCATAGCAGGTCCTGATACAGGACGTTACCCATGAGGATAACCTCTGGGAGGAGATAGGAAGCCCCTTCATGCGGTCCGCTACTGCCACGAAAAGCTGGGGGGATTTGCGGAAGGGCTTGGTCCTCTCCACGTAGAACGCGAGAGCCCTACGGACATCAAGTGAGTGGAGCTGCTGCTCCCTGCCTGAGGAGTGAGGTTTCGGGAAAAAAAACCGGAAGGAATATCTCTTGGCTGATGTGGAAGGACGAGACTACCTTGGGGAGAAAGGCAGGGTGTGGCCTCAGCTGCACCTTATCTTTGTGGAAGACTGTATACGGGGGGTCTACCACAAGAGCCCGGAGTTCCGACACCCGCCTAGCTGAGGTGATAGCTACTAAAAAGGCAGTCTTCCAAGAGAGGTAAAGCAGGGAGCAAGTAGCTAACGGCTCAAAGGGGGGTCCCATGAGCCGAGACAACACCAAGTTAAGATCCCAGGTTGGAGCAGGGAGTCGGACGTTAGGGTATAAACGTTCCAGTCCCTTAAAGAATCTAGACACCGTCGGGTGAGAAAAAACAGAGCGACCATCCGCACCCGGGTGAAAGATGGAGATAGCTGCCAGGTGGCCTCGCAACGACGATATCGCCAGACCCTGCTGTTTGAGGGACCAAACGTAGTCTAAGATATTGGCCACCGAAACTTCCATAGGGCGGAGATTTCTCTCCACGCACCAACAGGAGAAACGCTTCCACTTGGCCGAATATGTCGCTCTCGTGGAAGGCTTCCTGCTGCCCAAAAGCACCTCCCTCACCGGTGTGGAGCAGCGCAGCTCAGAGCCGGTCAGCCACGCAGGAACCACGCCGCTAGGTGCAGCGACTGCAGGTCCGGGTGACAGAGGGTCCCGTGCTCCTGGGTAATCAGGTCCGGGTGAAGGGGCAGGGGAACTGGGTCGGCTATGGCCAGGTCCAGCAGCATGGGGTACCAATGTTGCCTGGGCCACGCCGGGGCTACCATGATCACGCGAGCCCTGTCCCTGCACACCTTCAGAAGGACCCTGTGGACCAGTGGGAACGGGGGAAACGCGTAGTACAAGTGGGTCGACCACGGAATAAGGAAGGCATCCGCTATCGACCCGGGCTCCCTGCCCTGAAAGGAGCAGAACGCCTGGCACTTCTTGTTCCCCCCGGACGCGAAGAGGTCCACACGGGGATAACCCCACCTCTGGAAGATGGAGAGGGCGACGTCCGGGCGAAGGGACCACTCGTGCGACAGGAAGGATCTGCTCAAGCGATCCGCCAGCGTGTTCCGTACTCCGGGGAGGAAGGAAGCCGTGAGGTGAATGGAGTGGGCTACACAAAAGTCCCAGAGTCGCATCGCCTCGTGACACAGGGGAGAGGATCTGGTGCCGCCTTGCTTGTTGATATAGTACATGGTCGTCGTGTTGTCGGTAAACACCGCGACACAACGACCTTGAAGCTGATGGCAGAACGTTTGACAAGCAAGGCGGACCGCTCTCAACTCCCGCATGTTGATGTGCAACCCCACCTCCTTCGGGGACCACAGGCCCTGCGTTCTCAGGGTTCCCAGGTGGGCCCCCCAGCCTAAATCTGAGGCATCCGTTGTCAGGGACACCGAGGGCTGAGGTGGGTGGAAAGGGAGCCCCGCACATAGCACGGACTGGTCTAGCCACCAGTCGAGAGAATCTAACACCCCTTGGGGGATCGTGACCAGCATGTCTAGCGGCTGTCTTGCCGGCCGGTAATGATCGATGAGCCACAACTGGAGGGGCCTCATGCGGAGCCGCGCGTAACCGGTCACAAAGGTGCAAGCCGCCATGTGGCCTAACAGGGTTAGACATGTCCGCACTGATGTCAAGGGGGCTGCCCGCAGTCGTTGAACGATCGCCGACAATGCCTGGAACCTCTGCAACGGCAGCAGAGCCCTGGCCACAGTGGTGTCCAGGACGGCCCCGATGAACTCCACCCTCTGCGTGGGGATCAGGGTGGACTTGTCCATGTTTATCAAGAGGCCCAAAGTAGCAAACAGGCCGGTGATCACGCGGACATGGCTGCAAACTTGCCGTTCCGACGTGCCCCGAATTAACCAATCGTCTAGGTAAGGGAACACGTGGATACGACTGCGTCCAAGATGTGCCACAACAACTGCCATGCATTTTGTAAATACCCTCGGGGCCGTAGAAAGGCCAAATGGGAGGACTGCAAACTGGTAATGAAGGGGGCCCACCACGAAACGAAGGAAACGTCTGTGGTGTGGCCAAATGGCAATGTGAAAATACGCGTCCTGCATGTCGAGGGCGGCGTACCAGTCTCCCGGATCCAGGGATGGGATAATGGTCCCCAGGGATACCATGCGGAACTTCAACTTCACCAGGTACTTGTTGAGCTCTCGCAAGTCGAGGATAGGCCTGAGGCCTCCCTTGGCCTTGGGGATCAGAAAGTAACGGGAATAAAACCCCTTGCCTTTCTCGTTTTCCGGAACCGCCTCTATAGCTCCTTTGCTGAGGAGCGTCTGTACCTCCTGCCGAAGGAATTGCTCGTGAGAGGGGTCCCTGAAGAGGGACGAGGAAGGGGGGCGGGAAGGAGGAAATGATACAAACTGCAGGCGGTATCCCGTCTGCACCGTGCGTAAGACCCAGCGGTCCGATGTTATTTGGGTCCACGCCGGGAGGAAAACGAAAGGCGGTTGGAAAACGGGGGGGAAGGATCCGTGGGGGAAACTGTTACTGCGCCCTCGGGCGCACCTTCAAAATGAAGGCTTGGGTCCAGGCGGGGGCTTAGAGGAGCCTTGGTTCTGCCCCCCTTGGTTCCCCGAATGCCTGCGCCTTCCATTCCTGCCACGGCGCCTATTAAGGTCCTGCCGTTGGCGGAACTGGGAATATGGCCTGCGCTGCTGTTGTTGCTGTGGCCGGAAGGGTCTGCGTTGCGTTCCCGGTGTGTGCATCCCGAGGGAGCGCATAATGACCCGATTGTCCTTCAGACTCTTAAGTCTGGGGTCTGTCTTTTCGGAAAACAGGCCCTGGCCTTCACATGGGAGGTCCTGGATGGTATGTTGGAGCTCCGGAGGAAGGCCAGAGACCTGCAGCCAGGAGATGCGGCGCATCGTTACCCCCGACGCGAGGGTGCGGGCAGCCGAGTCTGCAGCGTCCAAAGAAGCTTGCAAAGATGTACGTGCAACCTTCTTGCCCTCATCTAAGATGGCTGCAAATTCCTGGCGGGCGTCTTGCGGCAGCAGCTCTTTAAATTTGTCTGCTGCCACCCAGGAGTTGAAAGCGTACCTGCTGAGCAGGGCTTGCTGGTTCGAAACCCTGAGCTGCAGCGCCCCAGCCGAGTATACTTTACGTCCGAGGAGGTCCATTAGCCTGGCCTCCCTGGATTTGGGGGCTGGAGCTTCCTGCCCATGACGCTCTCTGTCATTTACCGATTGTACCACCAGGGAACACGGTGTCGGGTGTATATGGAGGTACTCATAGCCTTTAGAGGGGGCCATGTACTTCCTCTCGACGCCCCTCGCCGTAGGGGGGATGGAGGCCGGTGACTGCCAGATGGTATTGGCGTTGGCCTGGATGGTCCTTATGAAGGGTAGGGCGACCCTGGTGGGAGCATCGGATGAGAGGATGGTAACAATCGGATCCTCTATTTCCGAGACCTCCTCGGCTTGTAGGCTCAGATTCTGAGCTACTCGCCTGAGGAGGTCTTGGTGCGCCCTGAGATCCAGCGGGGGGGGGGCTACTGGAGGAGGTACCAGCCACCGCTTCATCAGGGGAGGAGGATGAGGAGACCCCCGGCAAGAGAGTGTCTAATGGGGGGTCTCCCTAGGCCCTCGCCTCTGTCTCAGGAGCCAGAGCGGAGTCTTGCTGCTTGGACCCTTCCTCCCCATCCGGGGAGGGAGGGGGGCGAGACAACGAGGCTTCCGGCACCCTGTGCTCCGCCGTCGCAGGCCTAGCAGGAAGCTGTTGGGGCCCCTGGGCTTGATGGTATGCCCAGGGTGTCCAAAACCCCCACTGCTGCGGGCCTTGGTCGTGTTGTGGCGGGTCGTGAAAGAGCGCCGCCTGCCGGTCGGTGCCCAGCGCATACCCGCTGTCCGTTTGTGAGGAGACCGACGGCTGTCTAGAAGGCCACGGCGGGGCCAACCCTGGCTGGTAAGGGTCTGCTCGGGTCGGCAGGGACGATCTTCTCGGTGCCGGGGATCGGTACCGGGAGTCATAGCGGTGCCGGGATCGGGACCGGGACCGGCCGCCGCTTCAGTGCCGGGATCGGGACCTGCCACCAGCTCGGTGCCGGGAGGTCGACCGGGACCGGGACCTGCCACCAGCTCGGTGCCGGGAGGTCGACCGGGACCGGGACCTGCCACCAGCTCGGTGCCGGGAGGTCGACCGGTGCGGCGAGTGACGGCGGGACTGGCTCCTGGAGTCACGGTGCCGGTATCGGCGGCTGGAGTCCGACCGCGACCGCCTTGAGGTCGACCGGTGCCACGAGTACGACCGGTACCGCCGAGGAAAGCGGTGCCGGGACTGCGAGCGGCGATGAGATCTCGACCTGCCGTGACGTCAGGACCTGGACCGCGAGCGCGAGTCCCGAGACGGTGCCGACATCATGGGCTTGCCTCTAGACGCGACCCGCACCGGAGGTACCGGGGGTGGCAGCTGAGTAGGCTCAGTCAAGGCAATGAGGTCCCGTGCCGAGGCGAAGGTCTCCGGCGTGGATGGGACCAATATCTCAACCCCAGATCTCATGGGGGAGCTTGGCGGCACCGGACTCGACGGACCCGCCGGGCCCGGAGTCGACGGTGCCGGCGGCGCCGCGGCCGATGTTGAGGCCGGGCGCTCCAGTCGGGTCTGCCTGGCCGGAGTAGCAGACTTCGACGGTCTTGGTTCTGCCCCCGGTGCCGGAGAAGGTCGGTGCCGGGGAGTCTTTTCGGTGCCGGTGCGATCCGGTGCCGGCGCCGAGATCACGGCCTGCGAAGCCGCCGGGTCAAGTGCCGCCTCCATAAGGAGAGTCCGGAGTCTTTGATCTCTCTCCTTTTTTGTCCTTGGCTTAAAAGCCTTGCAGATGCGGCACTTGTCCGATCTGTGCGATTCCCCCAGGCACTTCAGGCACGCGTCGTGGGGGTCGCTGGTAGGCATAGGCTTCTTGCAGGCCGCACACTGCTTGAAGCCCGGCGAACCAGGCATGAGCCCGGTGCCGGGTGCCGGGAAGGGCTAAAGCCCCCGGCGAACAACTATTTACAACCTATTTACACTTAATTACTACTATCTATACTTAACAATCTAACTAACAACTATAACAATAACGAGAGATAACGAGAGATAACAAGGAGAGCTAGGGACGTGGAGGACAGCTATGCCGCGCTCCACAGTTCCAACGACCGACACGGCGGTAAGAAGGAACTGAGGAGCGGGTGGGCCGGCAGGGATATATATTGAGCGCCATGGCGGCGCCACTCCAGGGGGCGACCTGCCGGCCCACTGGAGTTGCTAGGGTAAAAAGTTTCCGACGAACGTGCACGCACGGCGCGCACACCTAACTGGAATGGATGTGAGCAATCACTCGAAGAAGAACCATCAGCTCTCTCCCACATTCCCACACAGATCTGGAGTCCCCACCCTGCATCACTGCTCCTCATCCTGCCAAAGAGGGAAAAGGCTCCTCTGCATTCATAGCTAGGTGGGTGCTTTTTTCCCCAGGGGGCCCAATCCTAGGCATGGGCAAAACCAGGGCAAAACTGTCCTTGGTGGAACTGGTGCAGGAGCAGAGCCCCTACACAGAAGGGCTGAAACACACCCTGGCAGCAGGAGACCTTCCAGGTACTCGGTGTTATGGCTTCTGGCGCAGGGGAATAAAGAAGGGATGCCAACTTTCTCATTGCAGAAAACCCACTGCCACACCCTTTCCCTGAAGCCCTATCCCTTCTGAGGCCCCACCTCCACTCACTTCATCCCCCTCCCTCCATTACTTACTCTCCTCCACACTCACTCATTTGCACCAAACTGGGATGTGGCAGTTGGGGTGCAGCAGGGGGTGAGGGCTCTGGCTGGGGATCGGGGACTGTGACTCCTAAGCACAAGGGCAGCCAGGGAGGCTCCGTGCGCAACCCTTGCTCACAGGCACCACCCCTGCAGCTCCCTTGGTTGCTGTTCCCAGCCAATGGAAGCTGTGGAGCCAGCACTCAGGATGAGGGTAGCACACAGAGTCCCCGTGGCCACCCTTGTGCCTAGAAGCTGACATGCCAGCTGCTTCCGGGAGCCACAGGGAGCCTGCTTTAGCCCCACTGACCAGAATTTTAGCAGTCTGGTCAGCGGTCCTGACTGAAGCCACCAGGGTCCCTTTTCGACCTGGCATTCTGGTTGAAAACAGGACGCCAAGCAACCCTAGGACAGAGGCTAATCCGAGCATGCCACTAACCCATCAGGGGGAGGCGGAGGGAGCACATGGAGCAGCCCAGCTCGCTGGCAGGGGCAGGGAGATCGGGCCCACTTTCAATAAGTGGTTGAATCAGAGACACAAGATGAGTGAGGTAATTAGTGGACCAGCTTCTGGTGGTGAGAGAGACAAGTCTTCAAGCTTATACAGAGCTCTACCATTTCCTCAGAGTGTCCCAGCTAAATCCAAGGTGGAACAGGATGGTTAGCATAAGCAGAGACCATCCAAGGTGAAGTAGTCTATTAGTATGCCTCCAGGTGTAGGGAAGAAATGGGGGGAGGGGAAGCAGCTTGGGGGCTGTTAGTGTTATACATTGTTGTAGGAAGCCATAGAGCCATTGCCTCTATTATTTATTAGTGTATGGAGCTGTGATGCTGAGGATGTTTCTCAGGCCTGGAGAAGAGCCCTGTGGGGCTTGACAGCTCCTCTCCCCACAACAGAAATTGCTCCCATAAAAGCTATTACCTCACCCACCCAATTTCTCTAACAGCCTGGGACAGCTACACCACCACATACAATTTTTGAATCATGTCTTTTTTTAGTGCAAGTCAGCCTGCCTGCAGCCGGGGAGATGGGCTGGTTTCCACTGCCTGGAGGGGAGAGCAGGGTATGAATCAAGAGAGCCAAGGAGTCAGCCGATGCGTGGCGATGAATACAAAACTGCTTCCAGGTTATTGGGTCCTGCAGGGCCAGCCCACAACATTTTGGCACTTGAGGTGGGCAGCTCAAATGAGGCCCTCAGGCCCCATCGCTTAAGCCAAAAATTTGAAAGGTCTCAATTCTGCCTTCTTCCTGTTCTACTCCTCTCATGGTACTGCTCTGCTACTTACCCCAATAAAGGAGAACTAACAACTTAAAATGCCTTGTTCAAAAATTTTAAGTAACACTTAACTTTCAAACACCTGAACAGCAAATGTAACTTTTGTCTGCATAGTAAACACTGGCATTTTTATCTGTTTGATTATTCAAAGTGGTGCTTTCCGTGCCTTCTTTGTTGCAAAGATTTGAACTGCTTCCTGAAGGTCCACAGTTGGGGCCAGCTCATGCTCTGTTGAGATGGTTGCAAGGCTGACCAGCCTCTCCTGTGTCATTGTGAAGCGTCAATGTGTTTTTATTAACTTCACCTTGGAGAAACTGCATTCTCCACTGGCAACTGTTACAGGAAGTGTTAGAAGTATGCACAGAGCAACAAAAGCATTTGGAAAGAGGGTGGTCATCTTATTTCCGCACATATATTCCAGAACAGCCTTTGGAGTTGATCCTGCTGATATGTATCTTGAAAGGGCTTTCAGTTCATCACCTAAATCACTCTCATCAATATCGCGCATGTCAGCATGTGTCAACACTGTCCCTAGTGCCCTGCATTGCTGGTGTAGGTCTTCTCCAGGTATAGTGAGGAGTTTTGGAATATCATACAACATCGCAAATATACTGCTGTGTTCCTTTCTTCAACTGACTGTATTGCACAATCTAGCACCTAGTTAAAGAATTCAACTTTGAATTGTTGTTTGGGGTCTCTTATGGGATTATCTCGTGCCTTGTAATCAAAATGTCGTCTTCTTCAGTGACTCTTGTATTCTTGAATGGGTGGGAAAATAGCTTCAGTGTGAAGTTCCTCTGTCAACTTCCGTGCACTTTTCCAAACATTTTGAAATCCCTCATCTGACCGGTAAGACTGTAGGTATGACTTTGCTTTGTCCAGTTCTTCCATTGCTCCAGATATATCAAGGTCAACACCTTGGAGTCTCTTGATTGCAACATTTATTTCAAACAGTATGTAATGCCACAAACACTAAGCCACACAGACATTTGAAGTTATGGATGTTTCTGGTGATTCCATTTCCCTCTTCCACTGTTCTTCCATGAACAGTTCCTGTCATAGCATTATTCTCCATAATGGCAACTATGGCATCATCTATCTTCCCAATTTGGTGTTTGATAGGCTTTATCACCTCCACTCGACTTTCCCATCATGTGGCACTCAGTGGTTTCAGTGTCAGAGAGGATGTTCTCAGATGTTGCTTCAAAATTTGCCATCAATGAGTTGATGCAGAGAAAAATACGTAGGTGCTTTGAATTATATTAAAAAATTCAGCAGCCTCACTAGAAGCTGATGCTGCATCACTGACCAACATGTTCAATGAATGAGAACTGTATGGGACAAGAAGAGCTCAAGGATTTAACTCTCAGATCCGTGTCTGCACTCTTCTGTTCTTTCCTCTCATGTTGGCACCATTATCGTAGCCCTGACCTCTCATGTCAGCTATCGCAATTCCCGTATCTTCCAGCTTTTTAAGAAGCACATTTGTCATACCAGCTCCTGTAGTATCATCAGTGTCAATAAATTCTAGAAAATGCTCTCCGACAGTCACCATTGCATGGACATTTTCACTAGGTTCTGTTGTTGTTACAAAACACACCATTAAAGTCATTTGTTCCATATGGTTGATGTCAGGTGTGCAGTCCAGAATAACAGTAATATCTTGCTGACTTCAGATCTGCCACAGGTCTTCTGTTTGACTTTTGTTGCCAGTAACTGTATGATCTCATTTTGAATTGTTTTTCCAAGGTAGTGGTGTGTGTACATTTCTTGAGTGGTGACTCTTCTTAGATGCTCCTGGAGTACAGCATCAAAGTCAGCCATCAGCTCCACAATTTTAAGGAAGTTTCCATTGTTTGGCACATACAGCTGATCTGAAGTGCCATGCAGTGCTAGGTTTTGGGTAGCAAGCATTCTCACAATGGCAATGAGCCTTTTCAAAACATTTTACCAGTAAAGAGACTCTGATGCAATCTTGATGCTGATCATCTATGGTGGCCTTTAACCTTAGTCTCATCTCAAGCTCTTTCCACCTATGGAATGCTGTCTGGTGATTTGCTGCCTTCTCATGGCATGCCAGATTTCTAGCCAGATTTTTCCAGTCCCCTGTTCCTGTATAGCCCAATGTGGCTGGAACATTAGACTGGAACAAAAACAGTATGCAGCATTCTGGGTTTTTGAATACACATAAGCCATGGCCTCTCCACTTTGTCACCATTGGGGATTTCACGCCAGTAATGTGTTGGGATGGAAACTTCTATTTTCATTGTCTTTGGGGAACATGAAGTTTTTCACTTGCTGTGGCCCTTGCAGTACAAAGAAGTCCCTCAGGCTACTGCTCAAGTGGGTCCACAGTCCTGGATGATCTAGACTTAAGGAACTAAACTCAGCAGCAGCTGTTTCGTGTGCTTCCACCACACTCTTCTCTGATCTACACTTTTCTTCAGGAATGTGCATGGTTACATCCATTTGAGATGGAGATATGGATACTGCTGCAGCTGCCAGGTCACCTGCACTCTGACTAACTGGAAGATCAGGCATCTCCTCACCACTCACATCCTCAGTGGGGCTGGAAAGCTCACTGTGAACATTTGTGTCTATGTATCTCAGGAGAGCTCCTTCCTGCTTAGATAGAAAAGCTTCCTTTGCTTTCTTTCTCTGAATGCTGCCCTAGAGGGAAGATTTCTTCTTTCACTCATGATTGCTGTTCTGTGCCAGCTATAATGACTCTCAACACTCAGTTAAGGGAACAAATAAGCAGGCTGGTAGCAGGGCCTGAGCGAGGGAAGCTATCTGTGTCTCTTAAGGGCCTAACTAGCTCCTACTACTTCTGTTGACTGCCCCGTTCTCAAGTGGGTTCAGGGAAGCGGCAGGAAACAGGAAGCTCCCTGAGAAGCTGGTGTTAATCAGTCCAGTCTCCTGGAGGTTCTAGAGAGGTACATAAGAGGCTCCTCCTCCTCTCTCTCCCTGCAGCTCCTGCTGCTTTTTGTTATTCCCTCTCACCTTTTCTCCTGCCTGCCTGTTAATGTCTCTTGTGTGCTGCTTCCTCCAGCACAGGACTCCACTGTCTCTGTGCATCTAGAGCAAAGAATACATATGTACCAGCAGCAGACACAATTTTCTACACTCTGGGTCCTAGTGGCACGCCTCTTGCCCCATCATCTGGGATCTGAGGCGGCCGCCTCAGTTCATCTCATGGTAAGGCCAGCCCTGGGATCCTGTTCCCCTTCCCTATCTCCGGGGCAGATTCCTGAGCCTAAACCATAAGGACCCCAATAGCTGGAGTTCTCTCTCTCTCTTTCTTTGGATAACAATCCAAAGCAGTGCAAACCAATGAATGTTCATTTTCATCATCTGAGTCATGCTACCAGCAGATTGATTTTCTTTTTTGGTGGTTTGGGTTCTGTAGTTTGCACAGCAGAGTGTTGCTCTTTTAACTCTTCTAAAAGCATGTTCCACACCTCGTCCCTCTCAGATTTTGGACAGCATTTTAGATTCTTAAACCTTCGGTCGAGTGCTGTAGCTATCTTTAGAAATCTCACATTGGTACCTTCTTTGTGTTTTGTCAGATCTAGTGTGAAAGTGTTCTTAAAACGAACAACATGTGCTGGGTCATCATCCGAGATTGCTATAACATGAAGTATATGGCAGAATGCGGGTAAAACTGCAGGAGACGTACAATTCTCCCCCAAGGAGTTCAGTTACAAATTTAATTAATGCTTTTTTTTTTTTTTTAAACAAGCATCATCAGCATGGATGCATGTCCCCTGGAATGGTGGCCAAAGCATGAAGGGGCATATGAATGTTCAGCACATCTGGCATGTAAATACCTTGCCATGCCAGCTACGAAAGTGCCATGCAAATACCAGTTCTCACTTTCAGGTGACATTGTAAATAAATGGACAGTATTGTCTCCCCTAAATGTAAACAAACTTGAAGCAGGACTGAATGAACTTGTAGGCTCTCAAGTTTTACACTGTATTGTTTTTGAATGCAGTTATGTAATAAAAAATTCTACATTCGTAAATTGCACTTTCATGGTAAAGAGATTGCACTACAGTACTTGTATGAAGTGAGTTGAAAAATATTTCTTTTATCATTTTTACAGTGCAAATATTTGTAATAAAAATATAAGGCAAGCAGTATACACTTCATATGTAATTGAAATCAATATATTTGAAAATGTAGAAAAACATCCAAAATATTTAATAAATTTCAATTGGTATTCTATTGTTTAGCAGTGTGATTAATCGCAATTAATTTTTTTAATTGAGATTAATTTGAGAATTAATCACGAGTTAACTGCAAGATTAATCGACAGCCCTATTTATGAGCATTAAAAATATCATCATGCAAGCATGTGGATGATATGATTGTTATTTGCATCACTACAGCACCCAGGTAGCACCAGTCTCCTGGTCACAGCCCAGTTGGGTAGCTACGGGTGATCACCTTCCATCTACTTTAATGCCCCAACAGCATCAGCTGCCTGTAGTGTTCACTGAGGGTGAGCCAACTTGACCAGGGAGCATGGAATGCACTTGGCCTAGCGCATGCAGTCAAATCTCGCTTTCGTGGCTGGTCTCTGCAAGTAACTGGTTTACAAATATCGCACTGAGCCCAAGTTTGCAGCTGTTCACTGCTGCGCCTTTAGGTGCCCAGCTGAAGACCCCAACACTCAAAAACTGGGAGGCAGGCCCTCTTAAAAATCACAAGACTTAAATAATATAGCATGGGTTCACCTTCAGGTGGTTGAGCTTTTAGGGCACACACTGGCTGCAGTTTCAAGCTTTTCTCCACAATCAATTTCCTTTAATAGCAAAAGTCATGATTCTCACCTAAGCACAGCCCCCTGGGAGCTGGGACTTCAAGAAAAACATCAAATATCACAAGACTTGCAATAAAAATCACAAACGTTAGGAACACTGCCCTTTGGCCTATTCATTCAGAGCTGCTGAGCGCTCCCAGCCCCCATTGACTTCATCTGGAGCTACTGCTCTGCACCTCTAGAAACCAGCTGCTGGGTGGTATAAGGTGGGCACCCAGACTGTGTGGGCTCTTTTGAAAACATGTCTTCTGTGTCTCCCCTTTCCCCTCTATAACGTGTGGATAACATGGATTACATGAGGTTCTTCTGAGCTTTAATTGTAAATCACTTGGGGACCTTAGATGTGAAATGTTATATACATATCCAATAGTATTTACTTGTGCGGCAGTGACTTCTTGCTTGTTGTGCTTATGAGCCCCAGTAGTTGAAGTCCACAGATGCTTGAGGCCAAGTCACTTAAAAGTAGAGACCTTGTTACCCAGAAATGCCTTATGTCTGGGCACACTTAGACAATGGAATGGCCAGGTGTTTGGCCATCATACGGTCTGGAGAGCCCCGGAGCTGCCAGGGGCTCTAATTCCCACTCACACCAGCAACCAATGAGAGCAATACAGTGGTACATGTACAGCAAAAACGTTGAGCTGTCTGCCACTCCTGCTTGTCTGAGAACTCTGAGCGCTAGCCCTCTTGCGGGATAAACTCCTTCTCCTTCCTAGCAATGACTCATCCTAGCAGAAAAACTCCATGAGATCCAGACCCTAAAAAGCATTCCTTTCCTGCTGCTCATTGATCATACTACCTCAGCCAAGAGGATTTGCAGGTGTTTCAGCTCCATCTGCTGGTGGTTACAAATCCCATTGCCTTAAGGTGACCTGAAAAGGAAGGAAAGTGTTTATGCTGTGTGTACACACTCTTGGTTTTGATGTATCAAGGAGGACTGCAAGTTTGGCATTCTGCTTCCTTCTTTACACCCTCCCATCCCCCAGGTTTCATTCTTTTACTGCTTGGTTTTTAATGTTAGAAAAATAAAGCCAATTTCCCAATCTTTGCTGGAGTCTGTGGGAGACCAAGTGTGAGATTATGACATCACAAGAGATTGAAAATTTAAGAAAAGAGATTTTAGTCATACTGCTTAAAACTCATTGAAAGTGGTTAATGAAAACAAAGAAAACAATCAGCTGCACACAGAGAGGAGAAAAGCTCTCTGTGAAAGGTTCAGCAAGGGCTAAGGGAGCTCCCACTTCAATTCCTCTAAAAGGAGTCTTCCAGCAAGAACAGGAAAGAATAGACGTAGTATTCCTGAGCTTGGGAAAAAATACCAAAATAACATTTCAGATATTCATGAAATGGGGGTGGGTGAAGGGGAGGGGAAGGAGGTGAGGAAGGAACAAACAGATTTTGCTCCTTAGCAGGTCACCTGCTGGACAACTGATGGCTTAATTCTAGAGCTGTATTTCTCTTTGCCTGTGGCTGGATCCATCATTTTTTGCTTTGGAATGTAAGGTTCAAATTTTGAACCCGAATCTCAAAGCACCAAAAACTGCAGAATTTCCTTTTACTTTCCACTGAAAACCACAAGCCAGCAAAGCACATGAATGTGTGAGTGTATACACGCACTCCCTCTCTGGGTTCCATTACAGAAAGGTCCTCGCTGTTCTACTTGAAATAGCCTGGGAACAGTAGAAGACAGAGCTTTAGGCTTCAATTCAGCATGAGAAAGTTGAGGGGTGACTTGATCACAGTTTAGAAGCACCTGCATGTGGAAGAGAAAATTGATAAGGGGCTTTTCAAAGGTCTGCTAGGATCCAATGACTGGAAGTTGAAGCTAGACAAATACAGACCAAAAAAATTTATGTTATTTCTAAACAGTGCTGGTAATTAACTACTGGAACAGTTTACCACAGGTCTTCATGGATTCTCCATTGCTGGCAATTTTTAAATGAAGATAGGATACTTTTCTGAAATATCTGCTCTAGTTCAAACAGGAATCAATTCATGAAAGGTCTATATTATGCAGGAAGTCAGATTAAATGATCACAATGGTCCTTTCTGGCCTCACCTGTGAATAAGATACTTAAGATCTCAAACAGCTTTAAAAGACAGGGCTATTAAGAGCACAGCCCTGGGATTCACACCATCATCTATTGTTAAATAAGGCCCCAATTCAGCAAATAAACTTAAGCATCTGCTGAACTCCAAGCACAAATCCCATTGAACACTACTCACATGCTTAAAGTTAGGCACATACTTGTCAGTTTCTCCTTGGACCCATTCCTGAGCCACTACAACTCCTTTGAGGCTAGTTGCTGCTCTTCTACTTAAGGTTCAGCTGAAATGAGCATTAATCAAATCTCTTTCACATCCTCTTTTTGGTATTTCCCAGGGAAGATGTGAGCACTTGAGACACTTACCCTCCTAAATGTAAATGTAAGATAACTTCTCTCCCCAGCCAGCTGAGGGATTTGTTCCTCCCCTTCCACACAGTTTAAGTTTAGACTCCTATGGGGAGAGAGCTGGCCTCAAACTGCTCAGGGAACAAAAGGTCCTGTGGTGGCTTCTGCTCTTACCTAACCCTACTACAGCAATTAATCTGCCAAGCCTGAGCTCTCCATGCTGGTGTTGCTCCCACTGAACCCTAAATCAGGACAGGAAGCATCACTCCTCAGCCCCAGGAGGAGTTGCGGGCACTCATGTAGAAAGGACAGTGTCCCTATTTAAATTTAAAGACATGTCCCGTATATTTATACTTAGCAGATAGGAGGGGTCTTTGGCCTGGCACCTGGGCAACTCCCATCCAAACACAGAGTGACTCAGGCCAGTATTAGATGTGATACTGAAGAGAGTGAGTAGAAGAGCCTGACACTGCATCCTGAATGTAGCCATGAGTGGACTGTCCAAGCACTGGGCAGTGCAACTCCAGGCACGAACACGGCACTCCAGCAAGCATCCATTCTTGGGATGGAGGGAGGAAGAGAAGTGCTGTCTGTTACCAGGGCTCAGAGTAGGTAGAGGCTCACAGGCTCTGGCCAATACCTTACATTACACCCTGACATGCAGTGCCTGGAGCCCTGGCATTATGTGCTGCTTCTAGCTCGCTCTGCCCCAAAGGCAAGCAGATACGGTTTCCCTGACACTTCAGTGGTAGCCAGAGGTGTAGCCAAAGGTGGAACACAGTGCAGTGACCCAGCTGCAGGGGTAACAGACATGGGTAACTGCAGCAGAGAGGAAGGAGCACTGCCTCCTTGGCCCCCACCCCCACCCCGAGAGAAAGTAGGCATCTTGGCCACTGTCAATACAGAGTCCTGTGGCTGAGAGCTATACCAAAAAGGGAAGCCATACAACCCCCAAAGCCAGTGCAGATCCAGCTCTTGCCCATCCCTCTAGATACTCCCTCAAACAAGTAGCATCACTTCTATCTCCTCTAGGCTGGGCACCTGTCATGGTGTTCTGTTCCCAGTGCCCAGTCATGTCACTAGGAAAGCACAGAGACCACATCCTATGGGTTTGGTGAAACATCTTCCCATTACACCCCCATAACCTTACCTATATATTGGGCAGGAAGGGGCGGTAAGATCAGACCTAGTGAATAGTCACACCAAAGTCTAGGGGAACCAGCCTTCTAGGTTGTCCCTGAGATGGAGGCAGGTGCTGTGTTCTCCCTGAAGAGCAGCGGTGTCAGCTCAAGAGCTTATCTCTTTTCACCAACAGCAGTTGGTCCAATAAGAGATATTACCTCACCCACCTTGTGTGTCTCTGATATTCCAGGGACTAACACAGCTACAACACTGCAAACTCCTCAGCAACCTCAGGTGAGTTAAACTCCCAGCTAGTCACATAACAATGAGTGGCTACTTAAACAATGTCTCAATTGAAGCAAGACAAGCCCTGAACTTGGTCTTGGTAGGTAGATAAAGGAAGTGACTTTTCCCCTTTTCCAATTCTGTTGTGAAGATGTATGTATTTAGAAGCAATGTCCAGTTCTATCACGCTACGTATGTACATGTTATGCTTTGGGATATTAAATAGTCAATGTTGATTATTACGAGAGAGCATTGGGATGGCAACTGACCTCATCAGTTCCAATCTTCTATCTACATGACTGGTGTGCGGCTCTCAACCCCGAGGATGCTTATCTTCACATATTTCAGAGTGGTAGGTGTGTCAGGCTGTATCAGCAAAAACAACAAGGAGTTCTTGGGGCACCTTAGAGATTAACAAATCTATTTGGGTATAAGCTTTTGTGGGCTAAAACCCACTTCATCAGATGCATGCAGTGAAAAATACAGAATACACACATACATACACACACAGCACATGAAAAGATGGGAGTTGCCTTACCAAGTGGGGGGACCAGTGCTAATGAGGCCAATTCAATTAAGGTTGAAGTGGTCTAGTCTCAACAGTTGACAAGAAGGTGTGAGTATCAGCAGAGGGAAAATCACTCTTTGTAGTGACCCATCCACTCCCAGGCTTTATTCAGACCTAATTTGATGGTGTCCAGTTTGCAAATTAATTCTAGTTCTGCAGTTTCTCATTGAAGTCTGTTTCTGAAGTTTTTTTGTTGAAGAACTGCCACTTTTAAGTCTGTTATTGAGTGCCCAAGGAGATTAAAAAAACAGTAGGAGAGCACTCCAATCTTACAATTCTTGACGTCTGATTTGTGTCCATTTATTCTTTTGCATACAGACTGTCTAGTTTGGCCAATGTACATGGCAGAAAGGCATTGCTGGCACATGATGGCATATATCACATTGGTAGATGTGCAGATGAATGAGCCCGATAGTGTGGCTGATGTGGTTAGGTCCTGTGATGGTGTCCCTTGAATAGATATGTGGACAGAATTGGCAACAGGATTTGTTGCAGGGATTGGTTCCTGGGTTAGTGTTTTTGTTGTGTGGTGTGTAGTTGCTAATGAGTACTTGCTTCAGGTTGGGGGGTTGTCTGTAAGCGATGACTGGCCTGTCTCCCAAGGTCTGTGAGAGGGAGGGATTGTCCTTCATGATAGGTTGTAGATTCTTGATGATGCGCTGGAGAGGTTTTAGTTGGAAGCTGCAGATGACGGCTAGTGGCATTCTGTCACTTTCTTTGTTGGGCCTGTCCTGTAGTAGGTAACTTCTGGGTACCCTTCTGGCTCTGTCAATCTGTTTCTTCACTTCGGGGGGTCTTGTAGTTTTAAGAATGCTTGATAGAGATCCTGTAGGTGTTTGTCTCTACAGCGAATATGGTTGTATCTTAGATCTTGACTGTAGACAATGAATTGTGTGATGTGGTCTGGATGAAAGCTGGAGGCATGTAGGTAGCAGTCAGCAGGTTTCCGCTATAGGGTGGTGTTTATGTGACCATTGCTTATTTGCACTGTAGTGTCCAGGAAGTGGATCTCTTGTGTGGACTTGTCCACGCTGAGGTTGATGGTGGGGTGGAAATTGTTGAAATCCTGGGGGAATTCCTCAAGGGCCTCCTTCCCGTGGATCCAGATGAGGAAGATGTCATCAACGTAGCACAAGTAGAGTAGAGGTGCTAGGGGACAAGAGCTGAGGAAGCGTTGTTCTAAGTCAGTCATAAAAATGTTGGCATATTGTGGGGCCATGTGGGTACCCATAGCAGTGTCGCTGACTTGAAGAAACCGCAGAACTGGAATTAATTTGCAAACTGGACACCATCAAATTAGGCCTGAATAAAGACTGGGAGTAGATGAGTCACTACAAAAAGTAATTTTTCCTCTACTGATACTCACACCTTCTTATCAACTGTTGGAAATGGTCAACATCCACCTTGACTGCATTGGCCTCATCTACAGTCCCCACCCTCAGAGTATAAAGCTTGATCTGTTTTCTCATTGAGAAAGTTCACAGCCCTCAAATGGAAGATCCCCCATTGTACCTTGTACTTCCTTACAGATCCCTTGTGACTGAAGCCAAGAGGGTCCCCTCATGGCAATTGCGGCAGCCATAGATCTGGAAGCTATGGCCACAGAATCAAGGACTGCCCTGGAGGAATGTACACCTCCACTTCCCACTTCAGAGATTAAGGGTTTAAAGTAATTTCTGCTTTCTTGAGGAAGCCTATCTGCAAACTTTACCTATGGAATCCTGATTATTGCACTTCAACAGGTCGTTGGCCATTCTTGTTTGGAGACTCGATGTAGAATACTATTTCTAAACAATCTAATTTCTTGGGCCCCTTGTCTTGAGGTGCTCCTTTCTGCAGACTGTCTCTGCCTCTCTCCTTAGCCACAGTGACAATGAATGATTTCAGTGAAGGGTGCATACAGAATTGCTCAAATTGCTGGGAAGGCACTTGGTACTGCCTGTAATTCCTCCTGTGAGCCTTGACCAGTCTGTTCAGTAGACAGTGCAGCAGATTGGACTGGTTGTAAAGCCTCTTTGTGAGGCTTTGGAGCAGGGGATCTAGCTATAGATTGGGGTGCAGACACTGGCCGCCTAGGCTGGTGCAGCCCTGTAAGGCCAAGGGTGTTGTAAGCATAAGGGGCAGGTGGCTAAGGGGGACACTAATCGGGAGCAGCCTCCCTGTTCGGGCTCCTGTATCTGAGGTAATAGAGATTAGCCCTCAGCTCCCCTCTGTACATGGGCTCTGAGTATCCTTGTCCCAGGGAATGAATCAGTGATACTTCCGTACTGTCAGAGCTGCAGGATGGGAATGACTACTCCTCTTGGAGAGGGGGAGCCGATTCAGCTGGAGTGCCACAGAGTGTGCTTGGATTGGTATCATTGATGTGGTCAGTGCTGATGTAGGAGCAGTGAAGGCTGGTACTGGAGACGGTACCTTTACTATTGCCAACAGTGGGAAGTCTGATAACGAAGAGACAGATGTTTAGATGGCGTGCAGGCTTTCGGCACAGTGTAAGTTGATGCTGTAGTCAGGCGGTTAGATGACACTGGTACTAGGATTGTCAGTACTAGGGGCCTCGGTGCTGAGAGGTGGGTGCCAGGCAAGTTTTGTAGCACCTAGGACACCAGTTTAGTGGCACAGCAACTGGTGCCTGAATGGGAACCAGAGGGACCCTTTTGGGGCCTTGTGCTACCCTTTTCAGATGAGATTTGATAGGATTTGTGGCTCCTAGAGCAAGAACCTGGTGAAGGAGACCTGGCTCTCTTCCCTTTGTGGGCTCAGGGCTCTTTTCTCCCTGTCCCCTGAAGTTTCCTAAAGGAGGATGGGTCTTTAGGAGCCGCAATCACAACCCCATAGCAGGAGCACTTTCTGATACATGCCCAGGAGTTTCTGCTCCAGGCATCTCTGGGTCTAAAGAGAGATGCATCAGCATCTCTAGTAGGAACATCTGTAAGAGATTCCCTAGCTCTCTGGATTCTCTTAGGAAAAGAATTTACATATGGCACAGCTATCTACAGTAACCATCTGGCATGCCCATCGTTGGGAGGCATTACTGCCTCGCATGAAAGGCAATTTTTAAAACCTGGAGATTTGAGCTCAGTCATAGTGCTTGGTCTCAGTACTAGGGTAAACTCGCAGGCAAAACAAACAAGTTTCCTTTTAAAAGAGAGAAAGGAAAGGCTATCAGAAAATCTAACACTACGGACAGTCTCAAGGATAAGTATCTACAGTACAAAAGGTAAAACACAACGTGAGCCAAGAGACAGACACTGCAAGTTCCAACCAGGGCCGGCTCTAACTTTTTTGCAGCCCCAAGCAAAAAAGAAGAGCGCTGCCCCACCGTACCTACCCCGTGAGCGCCATGCCACTGAAATCCCCCCCAGTGCCGCACTGCCGAACCCCTGCACCGTGCTGCCTGAAGCCCCCGCCTCCCCGAGCGCCGAGCTGACCAAAGCCCCCGCCCTCCCCCGAGTGCCGAACTGCCAAAACAAAACAAAACCCTCCAGCGCTGCCCCGACGAACCAAAAAAAAAACCAAACTAAAAAACCCCGAGTGCTGCCCCACCCCAAGGTGCCACCCCAAGCACGTGCTTGGTAGGCTGGTGCCTGGAGCTGGCCCTGGTTCCAACTCACAGCTATGGGTGGCAAGAAGGAACTGAGGGGCAGTTGGGGTTGCCCCACCATTTATGGCCTTGGCTAGAGGCACACGAACAGTTGGGGTGCAGGCACAGGCCCAATGGACAGCACTGGCCAACAGAATCCGAACTCAGCCAGCAATGGAATCTGGATAAGCACACAGAGGAAATCTTCCAAATGTAACTTGAATATAAACCACTATAAAACGCTATCTGCCTGCAGCTATAGACAGCTTGAAACAATAGTTCTAAGAGATATAAACTGCCCTTCCACCTCCCACCACTCTGAACTCAAATCTAATCAGAGTATGGCTAGAGGTGCTGATTGTCTAAAGCTACATTCTGATTTGGCTGGCTGGGCCTTTTGAACGTTGTCACGTCATGCACCAACTCAGTGGTGTAAAGGTAGGACCTTTGACTCAAAACATACAAGGGCTAGTCTACAAAAGAGGGGGGTCGAGTGGAGTGTGACAGGGAGCATGGGGGGGGGGGGGAGAGAAAGAGAGAGAGTGTGGATTTTTGGAGCTGATGCTGTGTCAGCTCCATGCCTTGCAAGTTCAATCCTTGAGCGGTCATTTAGGGAACTGGGGTAAAAATCTGGGGATTGGTCCTGCTTTGAGCAGGGGGTTGGACTAGATGACCTCCTGCGGTCTCTTCCAACCCTGATATTCTATGACTGCAAGTTCCGACCCCTTCCCCCACCCCTCTCATATTCACTAAATGCAAATAGCCTTTTGTTTTTTTCCCCTCACAGACCAGATAAGCAGCTGCTCCGAAACGGAACCCCCCCACCCCCCGCAAATCGTGCTGCTTCTCTCCTCAAGCAAACACTAGCTGTGGACATTCATCCCCCTGCCTGCCTCTGCTCGAGCAAACAGTAGCTGTGTTTTTTTTAGATAAGCAGCTCTGGAAGCCCGAGTTCACAACAAAACAAAGTGTTATCTGTACTTAAAAGCATTATGGGAAAATTCTGGAGGTCAGTTACGACATAGTAAGATTAGTCACTGTTTACACTGGCACCCCAGCGCTGTTCTCTCTATTCCCTTGTCGTGGTGGAGTACAACCAGCGCTGTAGCCAGTGTGGACGGGGAGTCAGTTACAGAGCTGTAAAGCCACCACCAGTGCTGTAACTCTCCAGTGTAGCCAAGCCCTTATTCCCAACAATTCAGGATAGCACTTCTGCATGCGTTTAAAAGCTACCCTGAATAGGGTTTCTGGAGTCTGAGGCATTATATTTAATGAGGGAGGGAAGAGGAATGAGGTCACAAGTTTTTAAAAAGGAAAAATACTTCCCTCTGTATTAATGAATTAAACAATTAAACATTTAGCTGCTTCTGGTTTCCATGAGGGCACTTCTCATTTGGTTATTAGCATCCACTAATTTTTGTCCTTTGCAATACTGGAGACAAAGTAACACTGAAGGAACAGACTAAACTGTTCAGTTTTTAAGCAAATGTGTGTTAACAGGGTAGATTAATTTCCCACAAATGGCATTTGGAATTTCCATTGGCAAGAGCATGGAGTCAGTGACAGGGCACAGCTGGAAAAAACAAATATTCTCACTTGTAATATCTCAGGCAGCACCCAGTGAGGATGGGGCTGAAACAGCAGGTGACAGGGCTGGAATAGTGAGCAGCTGGAAGAGGAAAATAGAGCTTTAAAATGCTCCCAAAATGCCAAGTTGCAACGGTATGATCCTTGAGCCAATTCAAACTCCTTTGCTAGAGTTAAAGCCAAAACCTGGGAGCTGTTCGTTGTTCTAAATTCAGGCCGAGATTTAGAAAGCATCTCAAGGGCCGTAGATATCCAATTTCCAGGCATCCAAACCCTTTTGGCAGCTTTGAAAAAATCAGCCCGAACTCGTATAAGAGACAGTGAACTACAATCAGTTGCTGGATTACTGCTGAAAGGGGCAGCTGGGATTATGGATACAGAGTGGTGGGATGGAAGGGGGTCCAAGTAATACAAGAAATCCTAACAAAAGTGAGAAGATTATAAAACAAAAATGGGCCAATATCTCTAAATTAGGAGGAAAATTATAAATAGATTTTCTCTGCAATGATTCTTCAGCATTTGATTAGGAACTACTTTTCAGACTGGAAGTATATTGCATATGTTGCATAAAAACCATGCAAATATATACAATTAATGAACCACCTAATGACGGTATTGCAGGCTGTGCATAAATAGGCTCCTTCCGCCTTCTCTCCCTCAGCACACCAATAGCATACAACTCTGTCCCACTACTTCCACACTCAGAAGGGCCTTATGGCTCTATTTAAATAGCTCACCATTGTTAACTATTGCATGGCTGTTCATTTAAATAGTACCGGCCAGGGACCATCTTTACTCATTGCTGCTGGACACTGTGACCAACTGGGGTGGGAAACAACTGGTTGCTGGAGTGGGGAAGAGGACTTCTACACTTGTCTGAAAATAGGAATCTTAAAGTCACCTCTGCTCTGGACTACAAGGTAGAATGAACAAGGAGATGCATCCCCTCCTTAGAACCAAAAGCTTCGATTCCTGGGTACCAAACAACCAGATCACCTTCCCAGGCGCCTTCTGCCACTGCAGGGGCCTGAGGCTCTGGTGCACCTTTTGTCCTCCCTGTTCTTTTCTAAGATACACAATAGTTTAGTCTCTAGACTGAAATACTTTAGTCTAATTCTGGTTTTGGGGGGTGGCTGGTTGGGGTTTGGTGGCCTGTGATCTACAGGAGGTCAGATTAGATGACCTGGTGGTCCCTTCCACCTTAAATTCCACATACAACTTTACTGTTCCCCATCCAGCTTCCACCATTCCCAAACTTCCACAATACAGTTGTACATTGTCAATATAAAATTCTGCTACACTTACAAATTTTATGGACCAATGGCACTGTCCAGTTTTCATGCTGGAGTCAACTATTACCTTGAGTTTGTTTTCCTAAATCTGTCACAATTTTCAATCTGCTGCCCCCAAGTGCAATGGGAGTCTAGGGCTCTGCAGTAGGAGCTGGGTTTATTTTGCCAAAGAGAACATGGGACTTTCAGCATAGCTTGTAAGCGAGCTGAATGATCTCTAACAAAGTATGTTACTACTGATAAGGAACAAAAAAAAGCCAGTTTAAAAGAAAAAGTATCAGAGGGGTAGCCGTGTTAGTCTGGATCTGTAAAAAGCAATAAAAGAGTCCTGTGGCACCTTATAGACTAACAGATGTATTGGAGCATGAGCTTCTGTGGATGAATACCCACTTTGTCAGATGCTTACACTCCAATACATCTGTTAGTCTATAAGAAAAAGATACTGCAGCAAAAAGGAAGCGTTGGACCAAATGCACTGAAATCTGAAAGTGGACCTTGACTTAATTTTTTTAAGACACTCCTAAAGCAGAGAACTTCACACCACAAAGAACCTGTCAAACATGGGTTGGGAACAGTGAACTGGGGTTCAACGAGAGCCCACTGAAATCAAAGGAAAGATTCTCATTAAGCACTGGATCAGGTCCATCCAGGGAATTCCACATTACTCAACTTACCCCTGGAATCCTTTCATGACATAATGGGTCAATTGCCATTAGCACTGGTGCTGGAGATGCATTGTAGGCATGGGATGGAGCTGCTCTGCGAGGTGTCAATGCAACGACTCTGGACTTCGCTCATTGCTTGCTCATCAGAGCTCATATTTGTCAGCCTTTCAGACACTGCACAGCCCCTCTCTTCTCTAGAGGATTTGGAGTGTTTGTTCTTGGGAGCAGGGGGTTGTTCCTGACATGCTTACTGTGCAGAGAGTTCTATTATGGGTGTTCACAAAAGCCAATTGTACATCCATTATATGGAGTGAGATATTTGAATATCACAAGATTAACATAGGTGAAGGCTCCACAGATTCAGAATTTAAGGCCAGAAGGAATCAGATCATGTCTGACATCACAGGCTATTAAAATTTCACTATTACCTACAGATCCCAGTATCAGTATAGCTGTAGTCCTAACAGCCTTAGTGATGGATCAGGACCCCTCTGGCTAAAGCATATCTTCCAGAAAAGCACTCAGTCTTGATTTGGCAACCGAACTCAGAGGCTTTACATAATGTTTATAGATCAACAATGCTAGTAACTGATACCATGAAATTAAATAGCTACATTTATAGTCAACAGCTACCAGAACTTATTAGAAAAGTAGAACCATCTATGCTATAAACACCACCTGATCCTCGTAACCAGATTGACTCTCACCTGCCTGTGTACAGTTGAGTTGTGTCCATGCCACAGGTTTAGGTTGCAAAAACCACACACACACACACCACAATACAGTAGCGTCACCTGTGCTTGTGCATCTACACCAGCCACTCTGCTCAACTGTGTGCACGCATCTTGGGAAAATCTAAGCTATCCTATAGTGCCTCAGCCCAGGAAAAAGTGCCTGCAGGCTAGTGGGAGAATGCACACAAAGTAGCACCAGTAGCATATCAAGTCACACATTCTGGATGCCCTTCTTCATAGGCAGCTGGGTGCACGGGGGACCAGCCAATATGGTTACAAAGACCCTCACTCCTTGAACAATGCCTATCTACACTGCAAATCAGTGAGACAACCTGTAAGATAACCAAGCTGCCCAGGAGGACAAAACTGTGAGCTGCCATGATTACAAAGGCCCCTACAAAGTTATCTACATGCTTCAGTTGCCTCTGTAGTCCTTTTGCACTCAATGGAACTATTCAAATGTATAAAATAAAGCAGGTGCAGAACTCTTTGCAAGTTTGAGGCCTCTGAGTATTATCCACATTGCATGTTGCCACATTTAAAGCTGACCACAACACTAGCTGCTCACAAACGCTGTTAAAAGCTGCAGTGTAGACAGGGTATTAGCAAAGATTCAAATGGGGGAATCCCCAAGCTATAGGAGCGCTTTGATGCAATATGATTTTAAGCCACGTTAATGGAAATTTAACACCCTAGACTACAGAGCTACTGTGGAATTTTCAAACCAACCAATTTGTCCGGTTAGAGACATCCCAGTTTCATGCCCAGGGGAAAGAGCATTAGTACTCTCCACAGCTATGAACAGCATTGCGTCAGACTATTTTTTCAAAAAATATTATACTCTAAAGAATCTGAGGCATATTGATCCCTTTTACATGCTAATTTGTTTTCTGTGTTTAAACAGAACAGACCATAGTATTGCCACTTTCCCTGGTTAGGCAGCCAGTCACAAAAGCCTCTATACCACTCTCCCGACCCTAGCTTGCTTCTTTCCTGTTTCCCCTCACGAGCCCAGCTGAATCCTGTACAGCTGAGAGAGCCCACAGCACCACACCCAATCACCCTAACAATGATCAGGCTGCTAACAATCTTTAATTAGTCTTGTGAGTCATCCTTCAGCTGATTTCAGGGGCAGGAGTGCCTGTAACCATCTGGGCAGCACCAAGACCAAATATGCAGTTAAGAGGGGAAATTAATTGTACGATATCTTCTCAAATCAAAGAAAGGGAAAGAAAGGTGTATGCTAATACCAGAATACGGAGAATGTATCCTGAGTAAGTTTATTGGTGAACCTTTGCATTGCTCTCAGATGCAAAAATAGAGAAGCCACAGGAGATGCCCATTGGTCTATTGGGGCTGGACTCCTCTGTTCATTGCTTTCAAGAAAAACACTCTGCTTCTGAAGACTGAACTTTCCAGGACCCAGAGAGCCTCAAGGTATTTGAGTTTGGCCTCTGCTAACCTAAACAGCAGACCTGTTTATTTCATTAAGTTCCTTCCTCATGCCCCAGTGTCAACTGATAAACAACTATCATGTTGGCCAATCTCACCACAATGTCCAACTTCTAGGCAGAGATCCTTTAGGACAAGCACCAGCAATATAATAGCATGCAGCTACAGGTTTGAGTGACAACCCTATACAGTGTGACATGCCCCAACCCTGACAGACCAGCACCTGGGGCAGTTCAAATCATGGTGAGGGCTTACTGAAGGTCATGGGTAAGTGTCCAAAATACGGGTGTTAGCATGAAAACCTCCAAGCTTAGTTACCAGCTTGGACCTGGTATCGCTGCCACCAGCTAGGAATTATACAGTGCCTAGCTCACTGTGGTCTCCCCAAAACCTTCCCTGGGGGACCCCCAGACTCAGATGCCTTGAGTCTTACAACGAAGAAAAATAACCCCCTCCCCTTGTTTCCTTGTTACTTCCTCCCAGGCTCCCCTCCCTGGACGACCCTAGGAGATTCCCTGCTTCCAGTCCTGGAAACACAAGTACCAAGAGATCTAATCTCTCTCGCTCCTCACCTCGAGGGTATGCAAAGTCAGGCTTAGTAAATCTAACACAAAGATTTTCCCCCTGACTTCTTCCTCCCACCAATTCCCTGGTGAGCTGCAGACTCAATTCCTGGAGTCCCCACTAAAGAAAAACTCCAACAGGTCTTAAAAAGAAAGCTTTATATAAAAAAGAAAAAAGGACATAAAATGATCTCTGTATTAAGGTGACAATATACAGGGTCAATTGCTTAAAGGAAAAAAATGAATAAACAGCCTTACCCAAAAAGAATACAATTTAACGCATTTCAGCAACTACTCACATGTAAATACAAAAAAACAATATAAACCTATTGTCTTACTATCCTTGTACTTACAACTTGGAAATAGGAGATTAGAAAGCCAGGAGACAGAAAGATCACTCTCAGAGGCGAGAAAAGAACAGACCAAGAACAAAGGACTCACACTCAAAACTTCCCTCCACCCAGATTTGAAAAAGTCTTGTTTCCTGATTGGTCCTCTGGTCAGGTGTTTGGTTCCCTGTGTTAACCCTTTACAGGTAAAAGAACATTAACCCTTAGCTATCTGTTTATGACACGCCCCCCAAATTGAAGACAGTGGGGAACCTCACTGGCGGCGATTTCCTCCTAGAACTTTAAAATAAACAGATTAATACAACACATGCACCTTTACATATACCACTAAGTATATAACTAACAGATTTTTACATTTTAAGAACACTTTTTAACTACTGGATTCTGGGAAACTCTCACGGGAGAGAGCATCGGCTACTTTGTTAGAAGCTCCTGAAATGTGCGGAATTTCAAAATCAAAATCTTGGAGAGCTAAACTCCAACGAAGAAGTTTCTTGTTGTTCCCCTTGGCAGTATGAAGACACTTTAGCGCAGCATGGTCAGTTTGTAGCTGGAACCGCCGTCCCCAAACATATGGGCGTAGCTTTTCCAGGGCGTACACAATGGTGTAGTATTCCTTTTCACTGACTGACTAGTGACTTTCCCTCTGAGACAGTTTCTTGCTGAGAAACACGACAGGATGGAAGTTGTGATCCATTGCTTCCTGCATGAGAACTGCTCCTATACCACGCTCAGATGCATCCATGGTTACTAGGAATGGCTTGTCAAAGTCTGGGGCCCTGAGCACAGGTTCAGACATGAGCATCGCCTTACGTTGGGTAAAGGCCTTTTGACACTCATCAGTCCACTGAACTGCATTTGGCTGGGTCTTTTTGGTCAGGTCGGTCAGTGGGGCAGCGATTTGGCTGTAGTGTGGTACAAATCGCCTGTAGTACCCGGCCAAGCCTAAGAAGGATTGGACCTGTTTCTTTGACTTTGGGACAGGCCACTTTTGGATAGCATTCACCTTGGCCTGTAGGGGGTTTATGGTTTCTCAATCCACCTGGTGTCCCAGGTAAGTCACTCTGTTTTGGCCTATTTGACACTTTTTGGCCTTAACAGTTAGTCTGGCCTGCCTGATGCGCTCAAAGACCTTTTCCAGGTGTAATAGGTGTTCGGGCCAGGAGTCAGAAAAAATGGCCACATCATCGAGGTAGGCAACTGCATATTCTCCCAGTCCTGCTAGTAGACCATCTACCAGCCTCTGGAAGGTGGCGGGTGCATTTCGAAGCCCGAAAGGAAGGACATTGAATTCACACACCCCCGCATGGGTGACGAATGCTGACCTTTCCTTGGCAGGTTCGTCTAGCGGTACTTGCCAGTACCCCTTGGTTAAGTCTATTGTAGAGATGAACTGGGCACGTCCCAACTCTCCAATAGCTCACTGGCATTGGATAGTTGTCTAGACGAGTTACCGGATTTATCTTACGGTAGTCCACGCAAAAACGTATTTCCCCATCTGGTTTGGGTACCAGAACCACTAGAGATGCCCATGCACTGGTAGATGAGCGGATTATACCCATCTGTAGCATGTTCTGGATCTCCCGTTCTATAGCAGCTTGGGCGTGAGGAGACACCCGGTAGGGTGGGGCTCTAATGGGGTGAGCATTACCTGTGTCAATGGAGTGGTATGCCCGTTCAGTCCGTCCTGGGGTGGCTGAGAACAATGGGGCGAAGCTAGTGCACTGCTCCTTGATTTGTTGCCGCTAAAGACGTTCCAGGGTTGTGGAGAGGTTCAGCTCTTCCATGCCACCGTCTTTTTTCCTGTCATAGTAGACACCTTCCGGCCACTCAGCATCATCTCCCTGGACTGTAAACTGACAAACCTGTAAGTCTCTGGAACAGAAAGGCTTGAGAGAATTAACATGGTACACTCTGGGCTTTAGTGAGGAATTGGGAAATGCTATGAGGTAGTTCACAGTTCCCAGGCGCTCTTGGACTGTGAACAGCCCTTCCCATGATGCTTCCATCTTATGGGCCTGTTGCGCCTTCAAGGCCATAACCTGGTCTCCTACCTTGAAGGAACGCTCTCTAGTATGTTTGTCATACCAGGCCTTTTGCTCTTCCTGAGCATCCTTTAGGTTTTCTTTAGCAAGGGCTAAAGAGTGTCGGAGGGTGCTTTGGAGGTTGCTTACAAAGTCCAGAATGTTAGTTCCTGGAGAAGGCATAAACCCCTCCCATTGCTGCTTCACCAACTGTAATGGCCCCTTAACCTCGTGACCATACACAAGTTCAAATGGTGAAAACCCTAAACTGGGATGTGGTACAGCCCTGTAGGCAAACAGCAACTGCTGCAACACTAGGTCCCAATTATTGGAGTGTTCATTGACAAATTTACGTATCATGGCCCCCAAGGTTCCATTAAACCTTTCCACCAGGCCATTGGTTTGATGGTGGTACGGGGTGGCAAACAAGTGGTTCACCCCATGAGTTTCCCCCAGTTTTTGTATGGTCCCTGCCAGGAAATTAGATCCTGAATCTGTAAGGATGTCGGAGGGCCAACCTACCCTGGCAAAAATGTCTGTTAGGGCCTGACACACAGTGTTAGCCCTGGTGTTGCCTAGAGCTACTGCTTCCGGCCATCGGGTAGCAAAGTCCACGAAAGTCAGTACGTACTGCTTTCCTCTGGGTGCCTTTTTTGGGAAAGGACCCAGAATATCCACAGCTACTCGCTGAAATGGGACCTCAATTATGGGGAGTGGCTGGAGCGGGGCCTTGACCTGGTCTTGGGGCTTTCCCACTCTTTGGCATACCTCACAAGACCGGACATACTTGGCAACGTCCTTGCCCATCCCCTCCCAGTGGAAGGACTTCCCCGATCTGTCTTTGCTTCTGTTCACCCAAGCATGGCCACTGGGATGATCATGGGCTTAGTTTAAGAGCTTTCCCCGGTACTTAGTTGGAACCACCAACTGTTTCTGCGGCTGCCATTCTTCCTGGTGTCCACCAGAAAGAATCTCCTTGTATAAAAGTCCTTGGTCTATAACAAACCGGGATCGGTGAGAAGAGCTGAGAGGCGGTGGGGTGCTCCGTGCCGCCGCCCCCGCTTTCTGAAGGCTGTTATCTGCTTCCTGTTCAGTCTGGAACTGTTCCCTTGAAGCTGGGGTCACCAGTTCTTCCTCAGACTGTGGACTTGGGCTTGGTCCCTCTGGAAGCGATGTAGGTGATGGGGTTGTTTCCGTTGCTGGTGAACCGCTCTCCACTGGTGCACCTGAGGGTATTTCAGCCTCTGGTTGAGCCTTTTGGGTATGGCTGTCTGTTGCTTCTGCCAGTTCTGGCTCGCTGGCGCCCTCTGGCGTTGAGTTTGAAGATGTGGTTGCAATTGCTGGTGCTGGTTGCTGTTCCAGTTCCGGGCCTGGGACTGGAGGTGCTGTGGCTGTTTCAGTGTTTGGCATGGAATCCGGGTCCACTACCTCTGTCTGGGTCTCTGGTAACACAGACGGGGCGTCTGTGGACGGCTCAGGAACAGGAATGGGTCAGGAAGCTTGCCTGGTTTGGCTGCGTGTAACCATTCCCACTCTCTTGGCCCGCTTCACCTGGTTGGCCAAGTCTTCCCCCAGTAGCATGGGGATGGAATAATTGTCAGACTGCAAAAGTCCACATTCCTGACCAGCCTTTGTACTGGACAGGTAGTTTAGCTGTAGGCAAGTCTACAGCTTGTGACATGAAGGGGTAAATTGTCACTTGGTCCTTTGGGTTGATGAATTTGGGGTCGACGAAGGATTGGAGGATAGCTGACACTTGTGCCCCTGTGTCTCTCCACGCAGTAACCACCTTTCCGCCCACTCTCAAAATTTCCCTTCGTTCTAAGGGTTTTTGAGAGGCATCTGGGCCTGGGGATCTTTTGGGTGATGGTGGTGTAATGACTTGCACCCGGTTGGGGTTCTTTGGGCAGTTGGCCTTTATATGTCCCAGTTCATTACACTTAAAGCATCTTCCAGCTGACTGGTCACTGGGTCGAGGTGAGTTACTGGAGACAGGTGAGGTGGAAGAATAGGGTGTCTGTGGCTTTCCTTGGGTTGTAGGTGGGGTCTTTGGCTGCCCTCGGTTGTAGAGTTTATTGTCGGTGTGCCCTCTGGGGTATTCGTTCCCCTTGACAGTAGCTTTCTTGCTTTCTGCCACTTCCATCCATCTGGCTCCAATCTCCTCCGCCTCAGTGAGATTTTTGGGTTTTCCATCTTGTATGTACCGTGTTATGTCCTCAGGAACACCATCCAAGAACTGCTCCATTTGTATGAGGAGGTGCAGTTCGTCCAAGGATTTAACATTGTTTCCTGATATCCAGGCCTCATAATTTTTCCCAACGTAGTAGGCGTGTTTGGGAAATGACACATCTGGTTTCCACTTTTGGGTTCTGAAACGCAGACGGGCATGATCCGGGGTTATCCTCATTCTTAATCTGGCCTTGTTTTGAAACAGTTTATAATCGTTCATACAGTCCTTTGGCATTTCAGCCGCCACCTCTGCTAAAGGTCCACTGAGCTGTGGCCTCAATTCCACCATGTACTGGTCTTCAGGGATGCTGTACCCAAGACAGGCTCTTTCAAAATTTTCTAAGAAGGCCTCGGTGTCATCACCTGCTTTGTAGGTGGGAAATTTCCTGTGCTGTGGAACAATCATTGGCGCAGGGTTGTTAGGATTGGCTGTGTTTTGTTGCTTAGCCTTTTCTAATTCCATGGCCTGCCGGTGGGTCTCCCTCTGGAGTTCTATCTGTCTTCTGTAGGCTGCCTCTTCTTCTTCTTGTTTCCTTCTGTGTGCCACTTCTTCTTCTTGTTCTCTTTTGTGGGCTGCCTCTTTGGCTGCTTGTTCTCTTTTGTAGGCTGCCAATTTGATGTTTTCTTCCCTTTCTTTCAGCTCCACTGCTTTTTCTCTTTTTTCTATTTGTCGCCTGTGGTCTCTTTTTGATTTGTCGCTCTGCCTCCATTTTTGCCTTGGAAGTCATGGTTCCTGTTTTCTTGTGTTGGGGTGCCCTCCGGCAGTCTGAACTGCTGGCTTTCTGTTGTCTCCTGGGGTTTGCCTAGAAAAAAAGCACTGTTGCTTTCTTCCTCTAGCTAATCTTTTAAATGTAAAGTAAACCAGAAAAACCACTTTATTTGCATGTGTATTGTGCTGGGTACTTGACTCTCAATCGGAGTGCTATTGTGTACAAAAGACCCTTTGTCACAGCTTAATGGTTCCTTGCTTAATATGCAAGGTACTTCCAGGAGAAAACAGGAAAAAAAAATTCTCTCTGGTTCCTTTTAAAACCAAACCCTCTCTGCTTAAAAGCCCCTAGCAGAGAAAAGAAAAATATAATATTCCTACTGGCTCCTGGATTCTATCTTTCCCACAACGCTGCACACCATGTCATAACATTTCTTCCCAGATCTGGACCTTAGCGTCCAAAATATGGGTGTTAGCATGAAAACCTCCAAGCTTAGTTACCTGCTTGGACCTGGTATCGCTGTCACCAGCTAGGAATTATACAGTGCCTAGCTCACTGTGGTCTCCCCAAAACCTTCCCTGGGGGACCCCCAGACTCAGATGCCTTGAGTCTTACAACAAAGAAAAATAACCCCCTCCCCTTGTTTCCTTGTTACTTCCTCCCAGGCTCCCCTCCCTGGACGACCCTAGAAGATTCCCTGCTTCCAGTCCTGGAAACACAAGTACCGAGAGATCTAATCTCTCTCGCCCCTCAACCCGAAGGTACGCAAAGTCAGGCTTAGTAAATCTAACAAAAAGATTTTCCCCCTGATTTCTTCCTCCCACCAATTCCCTGGTGAGCTGCAGACTCAATTCCCTGGAGTCCCCACTAAAGAAAAACTCCAACAGGTCTTAAAAAGAAAGCTTTATATAAAAAAGAAAGAAAAAAGGACACAAAATGATCTCTGTATTAAGGTGACAATATACAGGGTCAATTGCTTAAAGGAAAAAAATGAATAAACAGCCTTATCCAAAAAATACAATTTAACACATTTCAGCAACTACACACATGTAAATACAAAAAAACAATATAAACCTATTGTCTTACTATCCTTGTACTTACAACTTGGAAACAGAAGATTAGAAAGCCAGGAGATCGAAAGGTCACTCTCAGAGACGAGAAAAGAACAGACCAAGAACAAAGGACTCACACTCAAAACTTCCCTCCACCCAGATTTGAAAAGTCTTGTTTCCTGATTGGTCCTCTGGTCAGGTGTTTGGTTCCCTGTGTTAACCCTTTACAGGTAAAAGAACATTAACCCTTAGCTATCTGTTTATGACAGTCATGGGGTTCAGCACCACATGAATTAAGTCCAAGTTCCTTTCTGGTCTGAACTCTAAGGACTAGATTTTCCTCAATATGTCTCGCACCATAAAATGCTTAAATCCATTCATGATATGGGCCCAAAAGCAGCAGGTCTAAAAGGGAAATCATTATGCTTCCCCACCAAGCAGGGAATGGACAACTAGCCTCGGTCTATCTTTTGGGTTAAACTGTTTCTCCAGACTTCACCTTCAATACAAAAGAGGAAAGCCTTTCAGCTGATGGCTCAGACAGATTCATAGACTCTAGGATTGGAAGGGACCTCGAGAAGTCATCGAGTCCAGTCCCCTGCCCTCATGGCAGGACCAAATACTGTCTAGACCATCCCTGATAGACATTTATCTAGCCTACTCTTAAATTTATCTCCAGAGATAGAGATTCCACAACCTCCATAGGCAGTTTATTCCAGTGTTTAACCACCCTGATAGTTAGGAACTTTTTCCTAATGTCCAGCCTAAATATCCCTTGCTGCAGTTTAAGCCCATTGCTTCTTGGTCTATCCTTAGAGGCTAAGGTGAACAAGTTTTCTCCCATCTCCTTATGACTTATATGGAAAGAGTTCCCTAAGTGGGCCATTAAGAGCCACAACTACCCAATGGGAAATGCAGAGACCATTTTGTCAAGAGCAATGTGACTATTGCCAGCCCTCTGAAGGCTCTTGCAGCTGACACAAGGCCAAGTGGGAACAAATGATACAGGAAATTCAAGTGGCCCAGAGAGAACTAAAGACTTAGTTTGATATTGCAAAATTGGGGTATGAAAGTAGGGATCCTTCTATGTAGATACAAAAAGATCACCTCTCTCAGCCTGACACTTCAGATGGTGGCACAAAGTCTGCATCCAAAGATTCCATTTGGAGAGAGACTGCAGATTTCAGGGACTAAGTAGCACTGGAACATATCCTCAGGAATTTGAGATACACTCATTGCTCTAATTTCCAGAAGACTAAATGATAGCTTTTTTCCCCCATCACAGATGAAGGGATTTGGGACACCAGTATTCTAGGGGTGAATAGCGTGTGCACCATGTAAATGAGTTCTATAAAAGCAAACTTGACCCATTAACAACGTCCACTGGCCCCAAAAGAAACAGATCTGCCTCCACAAGAGGTACCTCCCCCAGGGGTGGGCATGGACAGTCAAAAAGACAGTCTAACTTAAGCAAGGGAGAGACATGCTAAATTAACTATCAGGCTATGGAATTATCTATTATGCTCATGCTAAATCTCAGACTGAGGCCAGTACACAAAATTGACAGCAAACTTTTCTTTGAGGAATAATGGGAATCTTCAGGCAAGAAGTCAAACTGTGGTTGGGTCTGCTGGGGGCATCAGCGATGCCACAGATAGCTGTGCTCCTAGGCACGAGTTTACTGCAGTAAGTGAGCCTGTAAACTTTGCCTTATGCTGAAAGGAGAAGGCAGCTATCAGCTTTGGCCGCTCTGCTGCTCTCTGCAATATGAGGGGTGGTACTAGGGAGTGATGCTGCTCTCAACTCCACCCCCTTCCCAGGGGGAAGGAGAGCACAGAATTGGAGGGGATGCCTATAGTAATTCTCCACAGCACAGGGAGCAGGCAGAAACTAAATTTAGAGGCAGCTAGCTAGTGCTACTGAATTCAGCCCTGAATTCAGCCCTGGAAGCACTATATGTCTTTGAAGGACAGCCTAGATTAGGGGAGCAAGTGGAACAAGATTAGGACTGATGGAGAGGGCAACACCATCGATGATGGATGAGAGGAAGGAAGGGGCTTGTGATTAGATATAAGTGAATGTAGACAAGTGACTGGATTAGGTAGAACAATCTAGTCAGACAGAAGAAATGAAAGACCAGTTTAAAAAAGGAAAACAGCAAAGTTAAGCAAAAGAAGCAGTCAAGCCACAGTAAATTTAATGTAATTATTTAATGGAGAGGCATTGCAAGACATTACAATCACACATGCAGATTTATGAACATACTCCCTGACTCAGAGAGGCAGTGGCAATAGGGATTTTCCCCCCAATTTCCCTCTGCGGCTGCTGTTATTCATATCCAGTTTGGCCTCTGCACCTCCAGAATGCTCAAGATTGTACTAAAAATGGCAGGTTCTCTTTAAAACTCCCACAAGAATAACCTTAGATCCTTCAAAAAAACCATTTCTTGCTCCTTCTTGTAGCTTTGGCAGAAGCTGTCACCTGGAACAACTTCCATCTACAACCTCAACAGTGAAAAATGCTCAGAACTCACAGAAGGGATGGAGGGGGAGAAGGATCAAACGTGGGTAAAAGTATTAAAGACAGGGGAAATGTATAAGGTAGGGATCTAAAGGCTGAGGGAATTTGAGAGCTTCAGAGTAACAAACCTAAGCAAGGGGTGAGGAGAAAAAAAAAGAAGACAGACTTATTATCCAGTGTTTAAAAATTATGAAACCTGGATGTTACTGAAGATAAGTTTCCATCCTTCTGCTAGGATAAGACATCACCCACAGGCTTCAAGGCCTACACCACAGGCCTCTGCTAGCTGCAGTGTAATTACGTTCACTGTCAGCAGCAGTGAAGCTTGTGTCATGTCCTTCAAACTCTCTACAGCAAAGCAACATTTTGACAGATTCTTAACTACTCTGAGCAAAGATGCAGACTTTTCCACTGCACCCTGGGCCAGCTCCAAGTTCTTTTGCTGCCCCAAGCAAAAAAATTTTCCTATGCCCCCCTGACCCCACCCCCCAACTCTGCCTATTGTAAGCCCTTCCCCAAATCCCTGGCCCCACCTCCTCACCCAGAGCCTGGGAGGGAGGGGGGAGAAGTGGAGCAGTGGCGCACTCGGGAGGAGGTGGAGGTGAGTTGGGGGGGGGAGGAGCGGTTCCTCTGCCCCCCCAGGGTTATTTCCTGGGGCCCTCCCCACACCTCTCACCACTGCAGCTCACCTCCACTCTGCCTGCTCCCGAGTGCGCTACCGCTGCTCCACTTCTCCCTCCTAGGCTTGCCACGTGAATCAGCTGTTTTGTGGCAAGCCTGGGAGGGACGGGGAGAAGCACAGCAGCAGCATGCTCAGGGGAGCAGGTGGAGGTGGGGGTGGGGGGAGGGCGGGGGTTCCTCTCCACACACACCCCCCCAGGGTTACTTCCTGCAGCCCTCCCTGCAGCAGCTCACCTCCACTCAGGGCCAGGTCCCAGCTTCTTGTGCCCCAAACACAAAAAGAAAAGCTGGAGTCCTGCCCCAGGCACATGCTTGGAGCGCTGGTGCCTAGAACTGGCCCTGACTGCACCTCCCACATGCCCAGGTGCCAGAGCAGGAAGCTAGTGCTGCACCCACAAGGGCGTGTCAGGGAATAGCAACTGGACAAAGAGGTCTATGATCCATTCTCCACGTCATCAAAACGCCAGGTCAGCAGGGCATCACTGGAGCTGCTTAACTTCTCTAAATAGCAGGAAGATGATTCGGATCATCAAGAGAAGGCAAGCAGGGCAGGACACGTGTCTGTGATTGGCTGCTGAAGTAGCAAGGGAAAGACCGCCATTTGCTTAACACCTAGGCTAATACAGTGGTGGATATGAGGAAAGAACCTAGATGGACACTGACAAAGACATTTTATCGTACATTACTTGACTAGCGCAGACAACACTAACAGAAAGTCTCTAGACACACACACAAGCATGCAGTTCCTTTTAGCATATCAGCCCAGTTACTGAAGAGTTTCAGTTTTAAGTGCTAGAGCAGATTATCCTTTAGTTACTGCTTGGTAAGAAGTGCAGCAGTGTCCTCCAATTCAGGAACACATTGGAGGATATACCGGATACATTAACTGTGTTAAAGTTTGGAACCTACCCTACAATATCTATCTAGAGACAATCTGATCCTGTTACATTCAAACCCTATCCTCTCAAGTTAAGTAACAAGGAAGATTTCAAGAGATTTAGGCTAAAATTTGTAAGTTATTTAGGCACTGCAACAGCTACACCTGATTTAGATGCCTACATCTCATTTCCAAAAGAATTTAGGACTATATCCCACTGAAGTGCCCAAGCCCCCTTTTTTAAATGATTGTAGGCTCCTAAATCAGTTAGGTGTTGCAATGCTATATTTAGCAGCGCCTAGATACCTTTAAAAATCTAGGCTTTAGTTATTAAATATAATCCTTTAAAAGTAAATCCCAGTGTGAAGAGGTTTAAGAATCAGAATTGCTTTAAGCTATCCCCACCCCTAAAAACCCTAATAAAAACCATCAAGATTCATTTAAAGACAAGTTTTCCAAACTGAAATTTAGACAATTATAGCCATTTAATACAACAGACCAAGTAAGTGGAGTTCTTCCGTAAAGCGAGTTTTCACAGTCCAGCATCCAGGAGTGTATGATTTAGGCTTATACAGAAGTGACAGAATAAAGCACCAATTTGACTGAATTCTCAGGAGCTACAATTATAGAACATAACATTGTTAAAACTACAGGTAGAGCATTGGCAGATAAATTTCATTAAGCTGCTGGAATTAAGATAGCTGGATGACATTTTAGTGACAGTTCACAATCTGAAACCATTTATCCTTCCATCTGTCTAACTGCAGTATATCCTAGTCTTCATAAAAACATTTAAGCGATTAGCTCTAACATCAGATATCTTTACAGCCAGAGTTTTCAAGAAGGCTCCGACACCCACAATGAGGCCAATTTATTATTTTTTTTATAAGTAGACATAATTAGCACCCAGAAAAATGGGAACTATTAGATGCAGAGTGCTGCTGAAGGTACAACCCTGTAAGTCACAGTAGTAACAGTTTAAGTGAACTAGTTAACTGAAACAACTGTAAAATAAAGACAAGCTCTCTGTTAGCTGCTTGGTTGGGTAACATTAGCAACTGTGCAAAGAACCCAGAAACTAAAGCTTCTTGCAACACGTAATGTTTCAGGATATGTCTACATTGTAGTCAGGGATGTGAATGCAAGGCCATGTAGACAGACATTCTTGGGTATCTGTATTCCAATTTGCAGCAAGCTAATTTAAGTGTACGTCATGGAATGGGCTTTAGCACAGGCTGCACAAGACTGCCTGCCTGCCTGCACAAGTACATATGTAACTGCTAAGCCCTGTGCCATAGCATCCTCACTGCTATTTTTAATGAGTTAGCTAGAATACAACTAGTATGCACACATCTATACAAGGTGCTATTCACACCCGCGGTTGCATGAACTCCGGTCCCAATAAATTTAAAGTCTTCACTTCACCTACAGAGGGTAGAAGTCACTTTACTACAAGTGATGACAGCAATGTGTAAGCTGGAATTATGCAGAAGATGGAACACCCCTGTCATTTTGCATTAGCTTTTAGCTTAGATCTTATCTATTCTTACCTAGAACAGACTTCTGACACCCTTTCTATCACAAATGACCATGCAAGAGCCTCATCCACAGCTTTGAAACAGGCTCCTTTTGTTTCTCCATCTCTTCTTATAACACTCCTCTCTACCCTTGCCTCTCAATCTCTCCCCCACCACACACACTTTGGGCCTTATGAGTATGGTAATTTACTTCATGACCTCATACAAAACGGATTAATTTAGATTATATATTCTGCTCTCTGGTACTTACAGCAGACTATGGAGACTTTTTACACAATACTCAAAACAGATGTGCAGTTAAAGGCAAGTAATAGTTTAGTTATGCTTATCACTGAAGGTGGCAAGGAAGATCAAACATGGCATAGGATGTTGCACTGGTGACTTCACAGTACCTTGTTCTTTCCCCAAGTGCCACAGTAGGGTACCAGCGCATTTAATACTGTAGCTTTTTTTAATTACTATTAAATATAAGGCCTGATCATAACTGTTAGAAGTTTAACTAGACTGCACGGAAGTTCCTACTAAACTACAGCTGCAAATTTAGGTACAAGTTATTAAATTCCTGTTCTATGCGGCTGTATCTTATTACTGGTAACAGTATGCATGGTAGGTGAATCAAACCAGTCTGTAGGCCCCCATTACGGCTCATTTTTCTATGGCTATAATATTATATGAACATAGGCAAATACAATCATGCTCTTAGAGAATGCTTCAATAATGCAAGCCTTTCCCAAGTTCATTTGTCCTTTCAGTACAAGTTACTTTACATGATTGTACTTTTTCCAAGCAGCGTTCTATATTCTTAGCACATCACCTGTTCAATATATGGCCATACATTCTACAGTTCTTTGTAAGTGAAGCTCTGCTCCGTTTCAGAGCCATTTTAATCAGAAAACTTTGCTTTTCCCTCATGCAATAAGTATAAAAACCCCCAAGTGTAAACCATAGCAGTTACCATGTGTCTGCTATCAAGACTCATTTGTATATGCAAGTTTTTCCTATAGCCCGCTGCACAGAAAACTCAAGGCTGCTAACATTTACATGCAGAGATGCATAACCAAGGACACTGAGAGATGAGACAACTGGAACAAATTTAGACCAAAAGCAGTGGACATTTATTCCTCATTTGTGCAAGAGTGTAAAGATGCATTTGAAAATGGATGGGACAGACCCTGTGGCTGGAGAGTTGGAGGCTACAGCCTCTCCTTCATTTTGATGGCTTGGTTTACAATTATACTAAAGGAGATAAAACTGCAGACTCACCTACTTCACATGAATGTTGCTGGCAAATACACTTGTTTACAAAGTAAAATTTCAAACTACATTTTCACTGAATTCAAGTGAAGACTTTGTTCAAATAAAAGACATACAAGTACAATTAAAAACCATATGAACATTTGCAAATGTTTAGTGCAAAGTAAGCATGTAAAACCTACATTTTATGAACATTTGTGCTGATGTGTGGGATAATTTTTACGCTTTTACATCCATTACTTTTAGTTACATAAGGTTTCACTTACCTACATATGCATTGTGTTAAGTCCCATGCAAGTGGGAATAATACCACTAGGCTTTGTAAAATTTTGTTGCTCAGATCCTCATTAAGTAAACTGCTTTTTTGGTTTAACAGTCAAGTAGCTGGCACACTACATATCTTGAGTTCATGTAAGTGCTTTAACCTTATGTTTGTCTTGTCCAGGCACATAGCCTTTTCTGATGCAAACTGAATTGCTTCATGATTCTGAAATGCAACTGTTTGTGAATGCAGACATTTAAGGACAAGCCACCATTAATTTTAGCCTGTAACAAACTGGTTTTAAAATTAAAAGCCTATTCACACAAAGTTATATGTAATGACTGTAGTAATCAGTTTATTACACAGATTAATCATTCTTGAACGTACAAGCCCCAGGGGAGCAGTTGGGTCTTTAAATATACAAGAGTTTTCTGTCAAATGAATTTTTACCCTTACATCCAGAAAGACCTAAGCAGTTAAAAAAACTTAAGAAAAATAAGAGCTATTAGCTATGTATTAACTGAGAAACCACATACAAACCAAAAAGGTATGAGGGAAGGGATAGAAAAGTTGAAATAAATCAACGTCACTTGATGCACTAATAGCTCCAATCCATTTAAATGTTGACCATTTGAACTTAGATCTTAAACACAGGATGTGGGTACGGGTTAATCTTGTTGGTTGTAACTTTTACCTAAGATGTAGATCCTTCAGAATAAAATGAATACAGAAACAGCTTTGAGTTCTTCACCTTGGCTTTCCATAACTGTTATGAGTTTAAAAGGATTCCATTTAAAAAAAATCCTCCCACAAGTCAGTGAACTGTCTCCAGAGAACGATGAAACCCACCACTCCTCCCCCCCCTCATTTTATTACTCAATTTAAATCAATAAGGAATGCTTTTAGGCTCACAACTAAGTTATGACTGAAGAACTGGCTTTTCACACACACTTCTTTGCTAGGAGTCAATGTTGGTATGGAGAATACAGTATTTCTATTTTGTTGTTCCAAGTATGTACAACACGCAGCACTGCTGTATCAGGTAAACATGTGCACAGGGGAAGATGAGGCGTGGGCTCATAGAAAGCAGTCAAATGGAAATCAAAAGGACTTTCTCTTTCAGAGTTCCCCTATCTTTATTTGTAGAGGTTATCCAATAATTTCTTTAATTACATCGCATACTTCTGAGTCCATTCCCGAGCTATTCTGTTGTACCTGTATGTATAAAAAGAGGATTTGTTTAACATGCATCATCCACTCAAATGCAAGAGATTTTTAACTCCAGTGGAATGTTCTACACATGCCTTTGAGCTAAATTCTCTTCAGCAACATCAGAACTTTCAGTCAGGTAATTTGAAGAGCAAAATAAAGTTTCATGCAAATAAGTGACACAACTTAACCCTTTATCAGGGCAGGGAGAGTAATCTTTGCTGTGTTTATAATTATTTCAGCAAGCAGCAGCAAAACGAAATCTTTGGGGCAGAATTACATAAAAGAGCTAGTGTTTTGACATGACTTAAATTTACATGTTTTCTAACCACCCTCTCTTTAGGCAACTGTGTTACTGTTGTAAATTTTATCTTCATAATAGACTGAAAGCTCTGTATGATGCAATAACTTTTTGGCAAGGTTTTGCTTCTGCTTTCTCTTCAATCATCATCAGTTGTAAGGAAGAAGTAATAACAGTTTCCCATAGATGCTGAGCTGCAAGATATTGCCAGATTTAGAATAGTGTTACAGCATTTGTTTATTTTGGCTCCAGCTATTATGGTTGACTATTTTGACAGAGCAAAAAAGAGGGATGAAATCTGGGCCATGACAACTTTTTAACTTCTAAGGAGCAACCTGCTCCTTACAGACCCAAGCTAGTCTTTTTGCACCCAGTGCACCCATTGGGATCAGAAATGGTGCACACGGGACATTTTGACTAGAGTCTCAAGTAAAAACTGCAATATCACCATAATGTTTGATGCATTACTTATATTTGGAACATCTCCCTTCCACCTGTCACAAAAAAGGGAGATACATTTCTTTTGCAAACACTTCACTTTGGAGAGTACATTCTACTAGCTACAGGATACTTGGCCACCTTATAATACAGAATTCCAACTGGATCTTTGTCCAATAAAGCTATCTAGTCAACTTAAACTAAGAATGGTTCTTTGCAACATAACAGGTTTTACTTAGACAACCCATTAACTTCAACATTGTTTAAACTCTTCAAAAGCCAAGTTCAAATGTGTTGATAGCACAAGACTAATATATTTGCATACTCATTTCCAGAATATGAGAACTGAATATATAAACTCTGTGGATTTGACAATTTTACAGTTGTACCTCGTGCCGAACTGAATACTAATCATGCAGCTCTGATGGCAGACAAGATGCACTGACTTTCCCCAGTATCTGCTCCTGAATTACCAAACAATATTATCCAGAAACTTGCTTAATTTCACCTCCCTCCCTACTCACAGGTTGCTGAAGTGCTGTCTTGACTTCATTAGATGGTCGTGTAAGGGAACTGCTGATCAGTTCTGGAGTGGGAACAGCTCAAGGTGGGGAATTAGTTTACAATCATCATCATCAAGCAATTGCTCAGACAAGAAGTTCCCTTTTAAACTGAAGCAGTTTGAGTTACATTAATTCAAAAGTTTTTCTGATTTTTGCAATATGCTCCCTAAGTCTTCCTCACATCTCTACCACTCTTATCCTTCCCTTGCACCCTAAGTATGCACTCAATGAAGCTGAATCAGAGGTACTGGTTACCTCCATGTTCATGCCCCACCATTTAGAACATTAGCACTCCCTGTAATAGAGTAACTTGTTCTCCTTCTGCTGACTATATAGATTGAAGCACAGATAGTGAAGGGTTTTTAAAGTGTGTAACTCAAACAGATGCTGCAAAATCTGTATAAAATCTGGTTCTTAGTACAGATTACATTTGGGAGATTATCTCAGGTTTATCAGGGTATCGATCATGAAGGCAAACCTGTAGTTAAAGCAACTAAACAGATATAGATTTGCTTATAGGCTGAGAACTTGGTTCATGGATTTGGGGGCGGTGGGAGGAGGGGGAGGTATGGCTTACTTAAAAGTCCCTCAATACAGACTTCCCTATAGCAATGCCATTAGGTACTACTATATGAAGACTAGTGTCAGTGTACACTGTATCTACAGTGCTTCTTCTAAGCAATGTCTTTAGAAGACCAAGGTTCCCAACTGATCAAGGCAATTTTAACAAATTCAGAGATTAGTTTTTTATAAAGTAATCCCATTTTCTTTTTACCTCTGGTTCTGAATATAGATTCTGCTGTTTTCAGATTAACAAGCATTTAACAGGTTTTTGGCTTCCATACTCACTTTTCTCTATCTGTTTTGTAGATCCGTGCAATCTCAGGCACTAAGGGATCATCTGGATTGGGATCACACAACAGAGAACAGATGGACAAAAGTACTAGAGAGAGAGAAAACCATTGCATTAGAATTTAAGTGCTGCTGAAAACACCTGCAGGAAATAAACCTACATTGCTATTTTAACCCTTGATGTCTGGAGTCAAGATGCAGTGACCAAAATAAAACAGACAACATTAACACTAATGAATAGTAAATTCGAGAAAATTTAGCCAAATGACTTTAGGATATAAAGTAATTACCATTTCACAACTGAATTACGGCTTTGCAGGATCATAACACTTATTTTGAGTACACCATGCCAGTATGGAGACAGCGGGACAGAACCGTTCAATTACAAGTTGGAATCACCTTTAAAAAGGTGTCATTCAATTAAAAAAATATCAAGTATTATGTATAAAATTGCCTGAAGGGTTTTAAGACAAGATTTAAAAACAAAAAAATGTTTTAATAGAAATTTAGGTCCTGATTTGCCTGGAAGATAACTGGAGAACTAATGTTATGACACAGTCAAAGAGTGAAAGAGCAACTGAGAAGGGGAAGAGATTTTAAGATCAACTGTTCACAGCTTCATTTTAATGCTTTAATATTCTTTGTCCATATTACTATTCATTTAAAGTTAAGATTAGACAACTGAGGCCATGTCTAGAACAGGAAGAGAGATCACATTTGTCAACATGTTTTAAACAGTTTTAAAACACTGCTCTGCATCTAGCGTAAACAGGGAAAGTCATATTCAGAAGGTAACACAACCTTCCCTGTTTGAACTAAGTGTAAAGCTGTACTTAAAGCCATGTTAAAACTTTCGGTAAGTATTTTTAAATAATATGACCAGTCTTCCAAGACTGGACAGAGCCTGAGACATTCAATAAGCCCTCCAGCAAAGCCAGAAAAGAACAGAGTTGACATTCTTATATTTCTGAGGTTTAAAAATAAGGGGAAAAAAATCTTGATCTTTCATACAGAGGAGCAATACTAAGCACATCTTTAAAAATATGCATCTTTACATCTTGCTGTGACCTTGTCCAGCTTATCCTTTGATGCTGCCATGGTATTATAGACAAGGGCTCTCCCTGCCTCCCAAGTGTCCCATAATTCCTACCACCAGCTCAGCTCCATTCATGGTGTCAACAGAAGGAGTCTTAGCACACACAAGGCCTGCTCTGGGCAAGTTTATATACATGACATTAGCAGAGCTGGGAAATCTTAAACGTATCTACACTAGCAGCTCGGATTCAAAATTAAATATTTGTCTAATCATACTATTTGATGTTTGCCCCATGATGGTTTTGGAAACTCCTTGTACAAAAGGGTCTTCTACAAGACAGGGCGTACTGTTGTCCCATATGCTGAGTGCAAGAGTAGGATGCATTTCTCACATTCATCTTTAATTTGTCATGCTAAAAAGAACTTCAGAACTAGAGTGAAAAAAGAAATGATACCAGGTACTTGGGCCAGGTGCTTTCACTAGCTAAGTTGTATTGGGTGGGGATGAGAGAACAAGAAGTGATTACAGATGCTTGATTTAATGCAGTTTTCACTGTATTACAGTAGACACTTTACTAGTGAGGTATATTAGTGTCAAACTATAGTTCCAGGTTTCTAGAACTACTTTAGGGAAGAACAAAAATATTGATCGGTGTAAAATTCAGGTTCTGCAATGGATAAATTCCTGCAGATGTAAGGTCTCTGAAAAGGTCAACCTATTTCTTGTTCTGGGTTAGATTAGTGCCTCTTTTCCTCCAACACCATGTTACTAGTCTACTAAGGTTATACCACCTGTGATATTCCAACAGATTAGTTGAATTTTCATTGGACAGACTAGGTTCAGGAAACAAAATCCTTAAAATAGTTGTCAGGGAGAAAAAGTATGACAAAACAGTAATCTGCGTTAACAGAATTTCTGCACCCTCATCAGTATCTGTACACACAATTTTAGAGAACTTTAAAAGTTCAGGAATGGTCACACTGTTTCAAACTAGTAGTCCCAGTGGTCCAATATCCTGACAGCCCAGTCAGTACTAGATGTTTGGAGGAAAAGTACAAAAAATTCTGTAGCAGGTAGTTATGGAATAGGAAAAATACTTCCCATACAAGCAGACTAATACTTGTCAGAGGTTAGCTTGACGTGACAGTGTATCCTTTCCAAAAACACTTAACATCCCTATTATTGTAAGATTTGGATGTTATGCATAAAACATCCAGTCCTTTCAGAAATCTGCTAAACTCTTTGGCCTCAATACCTTGTAGTTCCACAGACTAAATGCGCATTATGTGAAAGCATTTCCTTTTATCAATTATTCTATTTCATTCAATGTTCCCTTATTCTGCTATTATAAGATGGTGAAAAGCAATGCCAGTCCCATCTATGCCATTGTTTTGAATATCAAGCCCTTTAGTCACCTCTTTTCTGAAGTAGTTTGTCTTTTCAATCTCTTCATATGAAGTTTCTGCTTGGCTGTAGTCAGTCACTGTCGCAAAATATTCTACTTCCCCAGCACCCTCCTCCTCGCCCCCCCCCTTTTTTTTAATAAAGTGTGACCTGAATAGAATATAGTATTCCAGGTGAGATCATCTCATTGGATTTATATAGTAGCTTTATTTTCAGTGCTCTCCATCCCTTTCCCCTAAGGATTTTAACATTATCTTTTAATCCGCACAACAGCAAAGGTTTGATTTGAGCTGTCCACAATGATGTTCAGATTTCCCCCTAAATACCTAAGTTGTTAGACAATTTAGAACCCAGCAAGGTTCATGAACAGTTTTTCCATTTTGCACCACTGTGCATTTGTTAAGACTTTCATCTGCCATTATGCAGTCCGTTCACATCGGTTGGTTAGGTCTTTCAAAGATATTTGCAAGTTTTTCTCCCTTATTCTGTCTTGATTTTGTAGATCATTCATTACTACAGACATGTGTCTTTGTATAGAACCTTAGGACACTCTTGTTAGCTAGTTATCCATAGTAGTTTACTATGCGGCTTTACACTTCCCTTCCTTCTTTTTGTTAAGTGTATGCATCTTTTATGACACTTATGGAGATTTCTTAAATGAACCATATCAGTTTCAAGGATAAGGGTTTTCTCTTTTTGTTTGGAGGGAATTAAACTTTTTTAATCCCCCTCGCTCCCCTTTCTAACGTTTACCATGCCAGTTTCTGTCATTTTCTTTGCTAAAGAGGAACTTAATTATGCTGCAGTCATTATTACCTAGTGCTCAACTCCAGTTACTTCCTGAACCAATTCTTGTGTATTACTTTGGACTAAGGAGCAGTTTCTCCTCATACTCTGGAACTAGCTGTTCTAAAAAATCATTTAAGGTGTCATAACATTGCTTCTCTATACCATGTCCCATTCGACCAGCTTATATGCAAGTAGGTGAAGTCCTCCATTACTACCATTTTAGACTGCTGCCTATTTAATCGCAGTATTGTGCGCTCACTTTTTTCTGATTAGAAGGCCAGCAGTGTAACCTTAAGTAAATTTGTATTCTGACAGCTTTGCATTTCTATCTATAAAAGTTATCTGGCTTTTCCATTCAGAATTTCTCACTAGATTTTATGGAATGTTTAGATATAGTACTACTCCTCACCTTTACAGCCTAATCTGTCCAGTTTAGTTTATGATCAGGTGTTAATGTATCCCCTTCTCTCCCCCCCCTTCCGCCCTCCTCGAATGTTAGGCAGTGTTGAAATATGGTGGAATACCAATTTCAAGATCCTCTTCCATTGCCAGGCATTCTAGTTCACCTGGACTTTAGTCTTAACTTTCATGGCAACAGTGTAAAGAGGTCAAAGATCCTTCTCCCTCTAAAGTGTAATGGTTAGAAGTTAGAGAACCTTAACAGATATGCTTCTTAGGAGGGTGTGTGCCCCTGGATACAGGGCAGTACGGCCTAATGGTCAGAGTCTGTATGGTCATCCCGGGTTGCCAGGCAATAGGGCCTAATGGCTGGGGTCTATCCCACTCCACTGGGCCCCGTCCTCCGGCCCTAACCGCAGTGTAGGACATTGCCACTAGCTCAGCGGGGGTGGGGGTGGGGAGTTGGAGTGTCCTACCAAAACACGCTGAGGCTTGCTGGGGGCAAGGTACCAGTCCATGACACACACACACCCCCGAAGTTGCTTCCTACTAGCTTGAGTGTTGAGGTCTCCCATGAGTCTCTAGGGCCCCTGCGGGCCTCCGAGTCAGTCGCCTCTCTGGGTTCCTCCCATAGCAGGGCTTCGAGCTGGCCTGGAGAGGCTTCAGCCCCCTGCGCCTCTGCGGGCGGTGGCTGGTGCTCCGCAGGAGCTTCCCAGTCAGGTCCTTCCCTTGAGTCCAGCAGCCCAGACTGAGCTGGGCTCCCTGCTTTTATACTCCCAGAGCACTTGGAGCATGCCCAGTACGGACGGCGCGGGAATTCCGCCATCAGTGCTACTGGTCTGACACTGCTGGGGCTAGTGCGGTACTGCCCCATCACACACCCTCCCCCTTAAGAAGGATCATCCGGGTTGGTCTGCCTCCTCCTCCCCCTCTGTTTAGAGAAGAAATGTGCATTAGCGTGGGCCTTACCTGGGCAATGAAACACACAGAAGTCATAGGGTTGGAAGGAGAAGTACCATCACATAATCTGGGGGGTTGTGTCCTTCATTCTATGTATCCACTGTAAGGGGGCATGGTCTGTGATCAACCTCAAGTTATTCCCCAGCAGATGATGTAGGGCGTCAATGGCCCATCTCACCACTAGGATTTTTCTCTCTATTGTGAAATAATGTTGTTCTTGGGGGGAACAATTTATGACTTAGATACAGTATTGGATGCTCTTCCCTGTCTAATTCCTGGGACGGTACGGTCCCCAAGCCTACTTCAGAGGCATCGGTTTGAAGTATAAATTCCTTTGAGAAGTCTAGGTGTTGCAGGACTGGTTCTTGCATGAGTCGTTCTTTCAGGGTTTCGAAGGCTTCCTTGCACTGTTCCAACCACTGCACTTGTCGAGGCTGTGAGTTCTTTGTCAGGTCTGATAGGGGGCCAGTGATAGATGCGAAATCTGCAAGAAATGGCGACAATATCCAGCTAGGCCCAAAAACTGGCGCACCTGCTTCTTCGTCTTGGGGACAGATACGTCTATGAGGGCTTGCAACTTGCTGATATGAGGCATCAGTTCCTCCACACACACACCCCCACCATATATCCAAGATAGGTTACCTCTTCTTGCCCGAGGTGGCACTTTGCCCGAGGTTAGCTGTGAGGCTGGCTGTCTTGAGGGCCTGCAACACCCCAGCCAGATGGCATAGGTGATTCTCCCAGTTGTAGCTGTAGACCACGATGTCATCTATATACGCCGCTGTATACTGTTCATGGGCTTGTAAGACCTTATTCATCAGCCGCTGGAATGCAGTGGTGGCTACACATAGCCCGAATGGCATGGTTATAAACTGGAAGAAGCCGAAAGGTGCTGGGAAGGCCATCTTCTCCCAGGAGTTGGGGGTAAGGGGGATCTGCCAGTATCCCTTGGTTAGGTCTATGGTTGACAAGTACCTCGCTCCCCTGAGCTGTTGGAGCAGTTCGTCCATCCGTGGCATTTTCAAAGCGGGACATGGCACTGACCTTTCAAAAGTCGATACAAAAGCAAGTAGTCCCGTCAGGCTTCGAGACTAGGACGATGTGGCTGTGCCACTCACTCGATTCCTCCACAATCCCCATCTCCAGCATTGTCTCCAGCTCCTGTCAGACCATGTCCCAGATTGTCTGGGGCAAGGGTCGGTTGTGGTCTCTTACCCTCTGTTTGGGGGTGGTTTGATGTGATGACTCATCCAGGCAGTCAGCCCTGGGTGGGCAGAAAGGACGCCAGGGAAATCCTTTATCAATTGTTGTAGTTGCTCTCACTGTACAGGGTTGAGGCCCCACCCCGACCCCAGAATGCCACTGGCCTTGGGTCTGGGGGTCCTCCCCACTTAGGGCCCAAGTTCCAATTCTGGGGTCAACAGGCCAATGAGCAGGGCTTCCCTGGTCTTCCAAGCCTTCAGAAGGTTCACATCATAGACACGCATCTCCCTCTGTCGCCCTGATAGTCGGACCTCGTAGTCTACTGGCCCAACCTGCTGGATTACCTCATAGGGTCCCTGCCATTTGGCCAGAAGTTTTGATTCAGCTGAAGGCAACAAAAGCAACACCCGATGCCCTGGGGCGAAACTCGGCCCCATAGTTCTTCGGTTATAGGTGGCATTCTTGGTTTGCTTGGGCCTGGATCAGGCTTTCCTGGAAGAATGCACTTAGTGTCCGGAGCTGTTCCCGGAGCTGCAACACATACTGTGTGGACACGAGGACTCGTGTCTTCTGGGCTTCCTACTCCTCCTTCAGGAGGTCCAGGATCCCCCTGGGCTGCCTGCCATACAAGAGCTCAAAGGGTGCCAACCCTGTCAATTCCTGGGATACCTTCCCTGATGGCGAACAGCAGGGCTGGCAACAAAGTATCCCAATGCCTGGGGTCCTCCTCCATGAACTTCCATAACATGGCCTTTCGGGTGCCACTGAAACGTTCCACTAGGCCGTCTGTCTGGGTATGGTAAACTGATGTCCTGAGTATTCATATATGGAGGAGGCGGCACAGTTCAGCTATCAATTTACAGGACCCATTCGTGCCCTGGTCAGTCAGGATTTCTGCCGGTATCCCAACGCTAGCAAAAATCTTCACCAGTTCAGTAGCGATCGCCGGTGCTGTTGCTGTCTGCAGGGGCACGGCTTCAGGGTAACGTGTCACGTAATCAACAACCACTAGGATGAATCAGTTCCTCATCTTGCTTCTTTCAAGGGGGCCGATTAGGTCTATCCCAATCCGTTCAAAGGGTACGCCAACGACTGGCATAGGAATCAGGGGTGCCTGGGATACCCCTTTCAGTCCTGCCAGCTGGCATTCTGGGCAAGATGTGCAGTAGTCCCAAACCTCCCAGCATATGCCAGGCCAGAAGAACTGAAGAGTTATCCTGTAGAGGGTCTTTTCCCGTCCCAGGTGCCCAGTCCAGGGGTTTGCATGGGATAGTTGGGGGCGGCTTCGTCGCAGCCTCTGAGGGACCAATAGCTGACAGAACGTCTCCTGCATCTGCAGTTCCTGCACTACCCGATATAGGCAATCCTGCCATATCTCAAAGCGGGGCCCCTGTGGGGGCCTCAGGGTCAGGCCTTTCTTGCACAAAGTCCACGTCCTGTTCCAGGCCTGTTTGTGTGTCTTCCACCAGAAGGGGCCTTACCGGGGGTGGGGGGTGTCACAGAGGTCTCCCACTGAGCCGAATCTCCCTCCCCGGGTCGACCTGTGGTGTGTGTCCAAGCAGCCCTACTCACAGTAGCCTAGTCCCTTCTGTCTGTGGGTCGGCCAGTTGTTACCTCCGGAGGATCTCCCCAAAGCCTGGCCACTCTCATCCCAATGCTACAGGGTAGGCTAACCTGGGGGCCACACCCATGCGGAGCCCCCCCTCGACAGCCAACTTCTATCCTCACCCAGGCCGTGGGGTAGGGGTGGGTGTCAAGAGAGTTTAAGGTCTGGGACCAACCCCTCCTGTATGAGGGTGTGACTGTACCTCGAGTCTACAAGGGCATTCACGAGGATCCCCTCGATCCGGACAGGGATCATGAGCTTTCCCGGTCCTCTCTTCCAGGCCCTTCATCTGGGGACCCAGGCTTCTCCGTAATTGCCGTCCATAAATGGGCAATCCCGCCAAAAATGCCCTTCTTGTCTGCACTCCCAGCACCCCTCTCGGGCCTCAGCGGGTCCAGGGCCTCCAACCAGTGGGCTCCCTCTCTCCCGTGGGTGTTGATCCCTTTGGGTCAGTACCCGGGTGGCCCTGTGTCTGGACTCGGGGCTAGGGAGCTTCAGCGGTACGGGGCGGCTGCTGGACGAGGGCTCCCAAGCCCTTGCCCCCTTGGGATTTCCTTTGCCTGGCCCGCCCCTTTGACTGGAACTCCCTGCTGTCCGGGGTGGTGCCTCGGCCCCCTTGGTGGACAAGTAGTCCTCCATCAAAGCCACCGCCGCTGACAAGGTCGCCAGGTGATGTCGGCGTACCCAGGCCTTCCTCCCGGGGGCAGGATCTGGGTGAACTGCTCCAGCACCACCATCTCCACTACCTGGGGTCCGGTCAAGCCCTCTGGGTTCAACCACTTGCAATAGTGGTCCTGTATCAGCTGGGCCACTGCCCGGGGTTGGAACCCCAGGTGATACTATTCTTTGCAGAGGCACTGATGATAGGTCTCCTGGCTAATGCCGGTATGGTCCTGTATGGTCACCTTCACCCGGGGATATTCCAGGGCCTCTCGGGGTTTGAGACTATGGTAGGTGGCCTGGGCCTGTCCCGTCAGATAGGGGGCTAGTAGGGTGCTCCAATGCTCTGGGGGCTATCTGGTGGTCATCACCCATTCAAACATCACTAGAAACTCCTCCGGGTCATCTTCTGGCCCCATTTTAGTGAAGCATAGCAGTAGTTCCCCCAAGTTCTTCCTGGGTCCGGCCCCAGTAGGTATGGTGGCTGCGGCTCCCGCCAGGCAGAATAGAGTGGCCATCTGCTGGACCAGGCATTCTTGTTGCACCTCTTGCTGGACCGCCAATACCTGGAGGAGCTGCTGGTGGTGGTCCTGATGCTGGGTTATCAGTAGCTGCTGCTGGCTTGCCATCTGTCGCATCATCTGCACGTGCTGCTGTTGGGCCGCCTGCTCTTGCTGCCGTTCCAGCATCCATTTTAGGAACTTCTCCATCTCCCATCATGGAGGTTGATGGGGTTCCCATAGTTTAACTCCCTTCCCCGAACCTTTCAACAGGTCTGAATCGTTGCCCGCATTCTCCAGCACATGTGAGGGTTTGTGCCCCTGGATACAAGGCAGTACGGTCTAATGGCAAGAGTCTGTAGGGTTGCCCCAGGTTACAGGGCAGTATGGCCTAATGGCCGGGGTCTATCCCACTCCACTGGGCTCCATCCTCCAGCCCTAACCATGGCATAGGACCTTGCCACTGGCTCAGCAGGGGTGGTGTCCTACTGAAACATACAGGCTTGCCAGGGGCAAGGGGGTACCAGTCTGTCCACTCCCCCTACCTCTCCCCCGGTCACCTCCTACTGGCTTAAGCGTTGAGGTCTCCCATGAGTCTCTAGGTTCCCTGCGGGCCTCCGGGTCAGTCGTCTCTCCGGGTTCCTTCTGTAGTAGGGCTTCAAGCCAGCCTGGAGAGGCTTCAGTCCCCTGCACCTCTGTGGGTGGTGGCTGGCCCTCCACAGAAGTTTCCTGGTCAGGGCCTTTCCCTGCGGCCGCTAGCCCAGACTGACCTGGGCTCCCTCCTTTCATACTCCCAGAGCACTTGGAACATGCCCAGTTCTGATGGGGCAGGACTTCTGTGGTTAGTGCTACCGGCCTGACGCTGCTGGGGCTGGTGCTTCCCCATCACACTTCCCTATGTAGTTAGTCATTCTAGTTACAATTTCAGAGTTTATTTTACTGTTGAAATAGAATCCAGCTCTCAGATTTATCATCTCCGCAGTGCTGTCTTGCATATCAGCCACAGAATTAAGGGTGACTGCAATTTTACTAATAATGAGAATCCAATTCCTTCTATCTTGTGTATATCTCAGGAAGGTGCAAATTTGATATGGAAATCCATTACAGAAATATGAACTCCACTATACTTGTTTAGGACTACTTTAATGAGCATAGAATCATAGAATATCAGGGTTGGAAGGGAACTCAGGAGGTCATCTAGTCCCCTGCTTAAAGCAGGACCAATCCCCCACTAAATCATACCAGCCAGGGCTTTGTCAAGCCGCGCCTTAAAAACCTCTAAGGAAAGAGATTCTACCACCTCCCTAGGGAACCCATTCCAGTGCTTCACTACCGCCCTAGTGAAAAAGGTTTTCGTAATATCCAACCTAAACCTCCCCCACTGCAACTTGAGACCATTACTCCTTGTTCTGTCAACTGTCTATATCCATTCTCTTTGGAACCCCCTTTCAGGTAGTTGAAAGCAGCTATCAAATCCCACTTCATTCTTCTCTTCTGCAGACTAAACAACCCCAGTTCCCTCAGCCTCGCCTCGCAAGTCATAAGCTACAGCCCCCTAATCATTCTTGTTGCCCTCCACTGGACTCTTTCCAATTTTTCCACATCCTTCTTGTAGTGTGGGGCCCAAAACTGGATACAGTACTCCAGATTAGGCCTCACCAATGCCAAATAGAGGGGAATGATCATGTCCCTCGATCTGTTGGCAATGCTCCTACTTATACAGCCCAAAATGCCATTAGCCTTCTTGGCAACAAGGGCACACTATCGACTCATATACTGCTTCTCATCCACTGTAACCCCTAGGTCCTTTTCTGCAGAACTGCTTCCGAGCCATTCGGTCCCTAGTCCGTAACAGTTAATGGGATTCTTCCGTCTTAAGTGCAGGACTCTGCACTTGTCCTTGTTGAACCTCATCAGATTTCTTTTGGTCCAATCCTCTAATTTGTCTAGGTCCCTCTGTATCCTATCCCTACCCTCCAGCAAATCTACCATGCTGCTCAGTTTAGTGTCATCTGCAAACTTGCTGAGGATGCAATCAAAGCCATCCTCCAGATCATTAATGAGGATATTGAACAAAACCGGCCCCAGGACCGACCTTTGGGGCACTCCGCTTGATACCAGCTGCCAACTAGACATAAAGCCATTGATCACTACCCACTGAGTCAGATCTAGCCAGCTTTCTTAGCCACCTTATAGTCCATTCATCCAGCCCATACTACTTTAACTTGCTGGCAAAAATACTGTGGGAGACTTTCAAAAGCTTTGCTAAAGTCAATGAATAACATTCACTGCTTTCTCCTCATCCACAGAGCCAGTTATCTCATCACAGAAGGCAAGTAGGTTAGTCAGGCATGACTTGCCCTTGGTGAATCCATGCTGACTGTTCCTGATCACTTTCTTTTCCTCTAAGTGCTTAAAAATTGATTCCTTGAGGACCTGCTCCATGATTTTTCCAGGGACTGAGGTGAGGCTGACTGGCCTGTAGTTCCCCAGATTCACCTCCTCCACCTTTTAAACAAAACAAACAAAAAAAAAAAAAAGATGGGCACTATATTAGCCTTTTTTCAGTCATCCGGGACCTCCCCCAATCGCCATGAGTTTTCAAAGAAAATTGTCAATGTGCCTGCACTCACATCAGCCAACTCCTTTAGAACTACACCTTCAAGAAGTTGATGAAATTGGGATAAGAGTCTTGGCTCCAGCAAGATCCAACTGCACCATTCTAGAAGCGGAGAGGACCTGTAGCCTAACTGGTCAGTTGAGGATCCTTCAGCATGGGGAAGTCCCCAGGAGTAATAAGTGCTTGAAGTGCCCCAGCAACCTGGTTAGCAGACTTCACCCTTGGGGCTGTTGGCAGCTTTGAGACAGCACACTCCTGAAGCCAAAATGGCCCCTGGGTCTGGGGTAGGCATACATAAAATTACCTCTTCCCTTCATCCTTCCAGTTCTGCCTCAAGCACAGCTGTACCAGATCTAATAATCAAGCCACGCAGTACCCGAGTTAAAAATACAAAGGTAAAACTTTACATGGATTTTATGTTGGGCCCTAGCTCTCATCTCCCTTCACAAAGAGGCCAATCAACTCTTATCTACATCCCTTGTCCTGTTACAATTTGAGTTTGGCTATACATAGTTAGGATACTCAATATGCTAAAAATAGGCTGCTATTTACTAAGTCATGAATGTATTCTAAGTAGAGCTTTCAGCCTGACATCATGGGCATATCGTCTCCATCCACCATTGAAGCCATCACAGGTTCTTAAAGACTCTTTGTATTTTCTAACTTGTCTTCCTACTCTAATGGGCACTGAACTATGATCTGCAAAGTTTTCAAGGCTCATGCACTAAGGAGACTAACTTCCATAAGAGATAAGCCTATACGCTGTACATAGCCTAAGGGACAGAACTTTTACTCCTAGAAGACACTACATATCCCAACTGTCATGCCACAAATACAGGACACAGTGCCCAACAATGGGGTGATTATCTAAGTGTCTTTATTTTCCTTAGCTAATGTGCAGAACTTGTTTATGCCTCCAATTTTTAGGCTACACGGTAATCAACAGGCTCTTTTTGTTCTAAAAAAGTGAGAATGGGGAATACTGCCTAATTTTCTGAAGTCTAAAACAATGGTTCAGGTTCATTCAGAAAGATAACGGGTTCCTATAGACCAACTTCACTATATACTGGATGTAGGCTAAGACAAAGACAAGCTACCTATACTCCCACCATCAGTTAAAGAGGTATTCTTGATGCACCTGGCAGAATTCAGTTCAATATAAATGATTTTTTTTTTAAACAAGACCTAGTTGAGCACAGCAAAGAGACTGAGTGTTAAAAATTGCAGTTTCTTAATTTGAGGGAATCAGCTCAGTTGTGAGGACAACTTAATTTCCTGACTTGAAACTTTCAAGAGTCACATTAGAAACTGGCAGGCTATGAAACTTAATATTTAAATTGGAATGTAGTCTACTTTAAATTTGGTGTTTTTTTTTTAAAAGCTAGGAGAAGAGTATAGTAGGCTTAACCTATAGATGAATCCAGATATTTTAGCTATGCTTACTCAGAGCAAATTACCATCAATTGAGTTCTCATGTATAGGGATGGTACACAAAACAAGTCTAATGATATTTTATTATTGTTTTCATAAGGAAAAAAGAGGCAAGAGTTTGTATCATCCAGAAGGATTTTGGAGCTGTTATAGTCACCAGGAAAAAGGAAAAACAGATTCAAAACAACCTTCCACAAGCCTAGCAAGCACCAAATTTGAGTATGAAAATATTCAGGCTTTCAAATTTAGATTTACAAATTTAACCATTTCAAGAACAATTTCAATTTCATGAGGAGATTAACAAGAAGCCCTCTGAACTGGAATATGGCAAGATGAAATCACCGTCAACTAGGGTTGTATTTCTGCACTGTGATGAGGAATAAAATGAAACCCAGATGGATATATGATTCAGGAAAAATTCTTTCAGCTCAGAGTGAAAGTGCTTCCATTTAAAGTACAGGAAATACTTTGTAAAGAAGGTCCTATTTCTTGGCAATGACAACCTGTTCAAGGAAGAGACTCCTCCAGCACCATAGCAATCGATCTATGGTGATGAGGGACTTCAACTACTCAGACATCTGTTTGGAAAATAACACAGCAGGGCACAGATTATCCAACAAGTTCTTGGAATGCATTGGAGACAATTTTTTATTTCAGAAGGTGGAGAAAGCTACTAAGGGAGAGGCTGTCCAAGACTTGATTTTGACAAACAGGGAGGAACTGTTTGAGAATTTGAAAGTGGAAGGCAGATTAGGTGAAAGTGATCATGAAATGATAGAGTTCATGATTCTAAGGAATGGTTGGAGGGAGAACAGCAAAATAAAGACTATATTTCAAGAAGGCAGACTTTAGCAAACTCAGGGTTTTCGTAGGTAAGATCCCATGGGAAGCAAGTCTAAGGGGAAAAAACAATTGAAGACAGTTTTTCAAAGAGACATTATTAAGGGCACAAGAGCAAACTATCCCAATGCATAGGAATGATGGGAAGTACAGCAAGAGATCACCCTGGCTTAACCAGGAGATCTTCAATGATCTAAAAATCAAAAGAAGAGTCTTACAAAAAGTGGAAACTAGGTCAAAGTACAAAGGATGAATATAAACAAATATCAGAAGTACATAGGGACAAGATTAGAGAGGAAAACCAAGGACAGGATAGGCCCTTTACGAGAGAGAGAGAGAGAGTGTGTGTGTGTGTGGGGAGAGAAAATAAACCAAGAATGTGGACATGGCAGAGGTGCGTAATAACTTCGTTTTGGGTTTCACAAAGGAGGTAGGACCAGAGGCAAAAATAGGGAAAGAACAAGTTAAAAATTACTTAGACAAGTTAGATGTCTTCCAGTCACCAGGGCCTTAGTAAATGCCTCCCAGAATACTCAAGGAGCTGACTGAGGAGATATCTGAGCCATTGGCGATCATCTTGGAAAAGTCATGGAAGATGGGAGAGATTCCAGAAGACTAGAAAAGGGCAAATATACTGCCAATCTATAAAAAGAGAAATAAGAACAACCCAGGGAATTACAGACCAGTCAGCTTAACTTCTGTACCCGGAAAGATAATGGGGCAAATAATTAAGAAATCAATTTGCAAACAAATATCTAGAAAATAATAAGGTGATAAGTAACAGTCAGCATGGATTGGTCAAGAACAAATTGTGCCAAACCAACCTGATAATCTTCGACAGGGCAACAAGCCTTGTGGATAGGGGGGATATGGTATATCTTGACTTTAGTAAAGCTTTTGATACTGTCTCACATGACCGTCTCATAAACAAACTAGAAAAATGCAATCTAGACGGAGCTACTATAAGATGGGTGCAAAACTGGTTGAAAAACGGTTCCTAGAGAGTAGTTATCAGTGCTTTACAGTCATGCTGGAAGAGCATAAGGCATGGGGTCCCACAGGGATCAGTTCTGCATCTGGTTCTGTTCAATATCTTCATCAATGATTTAGATAATGGCATAGAAAGTACACTTATAACATTTACAGATGATACTAAGCTGGAAGGGGTTGCAAGTGCTTTGGAGGATAGGATTAAAATTCAAAATGATCTGGACAAACTGGAGAAACAGTCTGAAGTAAACAGGATGGAATTCAATAAGGACAAATGTAAAGTACTCCATTTAGGAAGGAACAATCAGTTGCACACGTACAAAATGGAAAATGACTGCCTAGGAAGGAGTACCATGGAAAGAAATCTAGGGGTCATAGTAGACCACAAGCTAAATGAGTGTCAGCAGTGTAATGTTGCTGTAAAAAAGCGAACGTCATTTTAAGATGTTTATAGCACTCCTGCTAATACAAGACACAAGAAGTACTACTTCTGCTCTACTCCATGCTGAGGAGGCCTCAACTGGAGTACTGTGTCCAGTCCTGGGCGCCACATTTCAGGAACGATGGGGACAAATTAGAGAAAGTCCAGAGAAAAGTGACAAAAATGATTAAAGGTCTAGAAAACCATGACCTATGAGGGAAGATTTTTAAAAAAATGAGTTTGTTTAGTCTGGAGAAGAGAAGACAGAGAGAACATGATAACAGTTTTCAAGTATATAGAAAGTTGTTACAAGGAGGAGGGAAAAGAATTGTTCTTCTTAACCTCTGAGGAGAGGACAAGAAGCAATGGGCTTAAATTGCAGCAAGGGAGGTTTAGGCTGGACATTAGGAAAAACTTCCTAACTGTCAGGGTAGTTAAACACTGGAATAAATTGCCCAGGGAGATTGTGCAATCTTCACCATTGGAGATTTTTAAAAGCAGGTTAGACAAATACTTCTCAGGAATGGTCTAGATAATACTTAGTCCTGCCATGAGTGCAGAGGACTGGACTAGATGACCTCTTGAGGTCCCTTCCAGTCCTGTGTGTGTCTATTTCTATTCTGGTGGCACAGAAATCTCAATCAATATTTCCCTCTTTAGTCACACCAGGCAATGTACAAACACATAGAAGTAGCAGTCCTTGCCCCCAAAGAGCTGTTAGGCCAAACAGAAAAAACGAAGGGAGTATTAGCCACATTTTACCAGACAAACTCCAGCAGAGATTATGTCATGTGACCATAGTAACAAGTCTGACAGCAGTAGGAAATGAACACAGACCTTTCAAGTCCCAATTTAGCACTTCCAACTTGGAAAGGAAGGTCAGTGTTGCAATTGAGGAGACTCCTGGAGAGTTTGAATTCACAGAAGACACCCTCCTGGAATCTGAAGACAACCCTAGTTGTCTAAATTGGCAAGGGCTTTAATTTAGACTTTTATTCGGAAGCAGACCAAGTAGCAAGTCACTTTGGCTCAAGCCTTATTTTTAGAGCTTCATGCCTTGCTAATAACTGTAGGTGTATTTTTAGACAAGGAAGGTGGAACAGTCTCTGCCAATTATATAGTATAGACAAAGTTGCTAGCAACTCCCAATGGTGGTAGTATACTGAGTGATTGTTTCCCACTCTGAGCCAGAGGAACTTCCACAATGTGTTTGCTTATTCTTGGGGCTAGGCCATCAACATTTCAATGAGTGCTCAAACCAATCCCGAGAGTTTAAGGATACAATCTGCCCTCCAGAGAAACTACAGAACTTTTTGAATACTTTTACCTCCTCTGGAAATTCTGGAACTGGGACTAATTTCTTAACTGGACTAGGAAGGTACAAGAAATTAAGCAAAATCTTCCCCTGCAAGGTACTGCCACTCATTCTATAATCCATATCGGCGCACTGACTTCCTGTATAGGAACTTTTCTGAAAGTTAGCAAAGTGGGGATAATGAGTTTTGGCATAACAAACTGCACAGTGTAACCACATCAAGATCCATCAAACTGGAGATTAAATTTATGCCAGGAAAAAAATGGAGTGACAACCAAATGATCTGAGGTCCTCCAATGAATCTTCCAGGTCACTCTTTTGTAGGAACAGGTGCTAAAGCAGATACCTTTAGCATAGATGAGAACTATTTCCAGCTCCTGAAGAAATTACTCCTCAAAACAGCAGAATAATAACCTAAAATTGAACTGCTGCTTGTCAATCCAGAGTTCCATATCCAAGAATGTTTTACCAATGCTATTCTAGCCATTCTGACATCTGTATCATAGGCATCCTAAGTTTCTTGATACCTCTTGGCCTTCTTCCATGATTACTAGGATTAATATCCTGTATTTTTTGGACTATCACCTGTCCAAGACAGTTTGGCCAGGAAAAAAAGAGGCCTGACAGCTTTGACCTTATAAACTGAACATCCTAGCCTTTTCCAAACATTCAGTTTCTTTGGTACTTTTTGTCTCCCAGAGCTAGAAAAGTGGACTTCCCTGAACAGACTGGAAGCTTTAGCCTCCCTGAGGAACCTAAGAAGTTTCCAAGGGGCAAAGTGTTTCTGCAGTACCCCTACAGGGTCCAAAGCCCCCCTTGGTGAGAAGATCCATGTGCCTTCTCCCTCATTTAACATACAGTAGAACCTCAGAGTTACTAACACTCAGGAATGGAGGCTGTTTGTAACTCTGAAAAAACATTACGATTGTTCTTTAACAAGTTTACAACTGGACATTTACTTAATACAGCTGTGAAAGCTTACTATACATTAGAAAAATGCTGCTTTTAACCATCTAAATTTAAATTAAACAAGCACAGAAATTTTCCTTACCTTGTCAATTTTTGTTTTAAACTTGCCCCTTTTTTTAGTAGTTTACATTTAACACAGTACTGTACAGTATTTGCTCCTTGTTGTCTCTGATGCATGATTGCATACTTCTGGTTCGAAATGAAGTGTGTGGTTGACCGGTCAGTTTGTAACTCTGGTGAACTCTGAGGTTCTGCTGTTATCAGTTTAAAAAACTGATAGTCTCAAATTGTCTAAAGAGGTTTTTAAAGCTGCCATCACCCATCCTATTAAAGCCCTTTTCCTGCTGCTGTCCACTAAAGAGACTGGAAACAAGTTTCCCCAATACAGAGAAGTATGGTGATAATGTAGCAGAGCACTATTACATTCATCAGCTTTTCTCAGGACAAGCTATTTTTATTCTGCCTATGCTGAATTACACTTGCCTGCTATTGACAGTCACTGAAAAACATCCAAGTCCTCTTGAATGTGGCTATGGTCTCTTACTATTTGTTCCACCTCCAGTATCAGTTATAAGCTTACAGATTCCATCCCCACATCCCAGCCAAACAGTTGCATGATATGAAGGCTTCTCTTGCAATTAGATTTTTAGCTATATTTCCAAATATTCCTACACCCAGTTAAGATACATTTGTGCCATTCTGGCCATCTCCAAGTTACATTCTGAAAGTGAACAGGTTTACGGACCATAGCATGAATTAAAAGGATTTGCAATCAAAGATAACAATCCTGGATTCATGGTCTTGGAATTTAAGGGGAATAGATTTTTTACGGTTGCTGGCATACTATGCCATTTGTCTAAGGTGAGTATCTAGCCTCTTACGTGTGTGTCCATCAAGCCCCAAGTTAGACTATTGTAATACACTGTGCCTGGGGCTAAAAGACAACATATAAGCTCCAGTTTGTACAATGCAGCAGCTTTTGCCACTTCAGAGGAGAGCTGCTAAGATTATCTTACAAGTGCTCCATATCTCCCACCTCCCCCAGAGGCTTCCCATTAGTTTCTTGATAATAATTTAAAAAAAACTTGATCCTATTCTTGAGGGCCTCAGTGGGCTCTGAATTTCAATGTCAGACCATCATCACATTCATTCCCTACTGTGACAGTTGCACCCACTGCAAATGCTGTAGCAATCAGGGTACAAGGGTGAACGTTTCAGGAGACGTGAGAGAGTTTTCCTGAAGGCCCTCAACTTCACAGAACTCTAGTTGAGAGCCTTAGCTAAATTCGTAACAGAATGATGAAACAAAACAAAAAAACCTCATGAATTCATGCACCCGATAACTCAAGCCAAAGAAAAAGTGAATAAAAGCTTAGATCATTACTGAAATTCTGTTATAGGTGGCACAGATAGTAATGCCTATAGTAAAGGTTGCCCAGCACTTTCAGTATCAGAAATGGAAAACAGAGTCTTAACTTTGTTAAACCAAGCATTTAGGCTGAAGTTTTTGCCTTACAGGTATCTGCCTCAAGATCTGAATGTATTTTCAGTGAGAATGTGAGATCTCCAGCTAACAGTTCAGCTATTTATGAGAATGAGATTAGGGTAATGTTTTTAAGCACAGGCAAAACTTCCAACTACCTCACTGAGAACTGCCAGTGTCTCCATACTGAAATTTGGCAAGGGATCACTGTAATGTCAGAGAAACACCTTTCACCATTCCTATAAAAATCTTCCCAAATTTTGCTGAATTATAAGCCTCTGAAAAAAATCAGCTCACACATGCTCAGTAGAAACTTGTTAAGAGTATGGCAACTAAATTCTTCAAAGATTTATCTGCAGTGAGCATGCACATTCCCTAGATCAGCTTTTTCAAAGTTCGGGTCGCGACTCAGTACTGGGTCACAGCATATAAGGCACCGGGTTGCTCTGGTCAGCACCGCCGACTGGGACGTTAAAAGTCCCATTGGCAGTGCTGCCCAGCTAAGGCAGGCTAGATGCCTACCTGTTCCGACATCGCGCTGCACCCCAGAAGCGGTCAGCAGCGGGTCCAGCTTCTAGGCAGGGGGTCATAAGGCTCGGTGCACTGCACTCACCCTGAGCACCGCATTCCAGTTCCCGATCAATAGGAACTGGGGGGTGGGGGGGGGAGGGGAGAGTATCTGTGAGGGGAGAGCCGCGCAGAGCTGCTTGCATGCCTCCGCCTAGGAGCTAGACCTGCTGCTGGCTGCTTCAGGTGCAGCGTGAGGCCAGGACTGGTGGGAAACCTGCACTCCAGCTGCACTGCCAGACGTAAGTCTGTTCCCCAATCCCGCACCTCAATCTCGTGCCCCAGCCCTGAGCCCCCCCCATCCCCTTCCTGCACCACAAACCCATCCCCCAAAAGCCTGCACTCCCAGCCTTCACCCCCTCTCACGCCCCAATGCAGAGCCCCCCCCATCCCTGGCCCCACCCAAGAGCTTGCACCCCCCTCCCACACCCAGGCCCCTGTCCCAGACATGAACCCCCTCCCCCAAACCTGGAGCCCCTCCTGCACCTCAAACTCCTCTTTCCTAGCCCCACCCCAGAGCATGCATCCCCAGCCCAGAGCCCTGACCCCTCCTGCACCCCAACCCCCTGCCTCAGCCATGAGCACCCTCCCACACCCTGGACCCCTCATTGCTGGCCCCACCCTGCAGCCCTCACCCCTGCACCACAATCCTCTGCCCCAGCCTTGAGCCCCTCCCACATCCCAAACCCCTCATCCCCAGCTCCACTGGGTCACAGGCATCAAAAATTTTCTTCAACTGGGTCCCCAGGGAAAAAAAAATTTTGAAAACCACTGTCCTAGAATAATTGATTACACTGGTCTACAATTTTGAGAAGTCGTCTGCTTCAGAGATAAAATGTGATATTTATTATGTATTTTGATGTGCTGAATTCAAATATGACAATTAAAACAACTGATTGGCTACTGTTTAAGATATTAAAGTTTTTACATTTTATGTCTATGTATACTGTGTAGATAGTAGAGTTTTAATCATAAATTGTAAACCTAGGTTTTCTCATGTGTTTATAGTTGCTTTACATGATAATATTTCACCTGTCCTGTTTATGTAACACTTTAAAATCAGCAAAAGGGTTATATAAATAACATTTATTATGAAACAAAAGGCAAAAAAACTATTATGTACATAGTTTAGTCCTATTCAGTGTCTACTCGGCGCTTCTTGGCTTGTCTCTTGTATTCATTAAATGGAGCATCTCTTGTCACTGTCCAGCAATAGTCTGCAAGCATTGATGGGCTCCATCTGCCCTGATAGTCTGCCAGGAGATTCCACTGCTGTAGTCTGGAGCCCAACAGCTCTGCCTTACTCTTGGGTAGTTCCAAATCCCTGACAAGGTCATTCAGTTCACCTTGTGTTATGAGGTGTGGTTCAGAGGAGGAGGAGGAGGAGGAGGAGGAGAGAAAATGTGGGTCCTGTAACATTGATGGTTCAGGACCAGAAGTTTCATCCTCTTCCTCGTCTGACTCAAGTGAGAATGATTCTGGTGCATCAGGAACCGGCTGTCCTTCTCCGTGGGGTACTGGGCATATAGCTGATGGAATGTTTGGATAATGCACAGTCCACTTTTTCTTCTTTGACACACCTTTCCCAACTGGAGGCACCATGCAGAAGTAACAGTTGCTGGTATGATCTGTTGGCTCTCTCCAAATCATTGGCACTGCAAAAGGCATAGATTTCCTTTTCCTGTTCAACCACTGGCCAAGATTTGTTGCACAAGTGTTGCAGCATATGCGTGGGGCCCACCTCTTGTCCTGATCTCCAATTTTGCAGCCAAAATAAAGGTGATAGGCTCTCTTAACCATAGTGGTTATACTGCACTTTTGTGATGCAAAAGTCACTTCACCACAAACATAGCAGAAGTTATCTGCACTGTTCACACAAGTACGAGGCATCTCTGCTCACTTTGGCTAAACAGAAATGTGTCCCTTTGCAAAATCAAACACTGACAAATAAGAGAGCACAACACTGTATGATTTCTAGAGCTGATATAGGGCAATTTGTTCAGCAGAGTGATGTAAGCTTCGTTATGATTGCATCATCCATGACTTCTAGGAATAACATGATGCAATTCATATCATGTACGACGCAATACCAGCTTCAGATTGCATCATTCATTGTTTTGCCTAAAAAGCAAGTACTGTCCAAACCCAGTCATAGATTTATTCATAGATCCAATCAGATGTATTTTAGTCATTTCTGGTTTAAATTGAGATCCCTTCCCTTTATAACTCACTTATCCTCCGCCATTCCCAAGTCAAGGGTCGTATATACTGACCCAATAGCATATCCTGAAAACTAGAGCCAATCAACAATTTTAAGCATCATTTTCATTCTCAGTGACCCAGAATTAGTAAAGTTGGACTACATTTATTTCAGAAGCATTTTGGCTGTAGAGCAGTGTTATGCTTCAGCCCACGGATGGGATACTCCCCACAACTGCTCCTCCACACCACTAGGGGCACTGTGCACAAGAATGTGCAGTGCTTTCAATGCTTCCCATGCCTGCTGGTACACAGGCAGCACCTGACTCTAATACAGAGGAGGATTGGGGCAGAAGGGACTCTACCTCCCATGAGAGCCCACTCCCTTTCAGAATTTGCAACCAAACCCATCACAGTTTAAACATTCCTCTGCTGCTATCAAGCAAATAGCTGTGAAACCCACTGGCAAAGCGAGAGCACGCACACGCACAAGCTCAATGCAGAAGATAAGTTTTCTCCTGCTATCAGTTACTTTAGTTAGCTCACATGGTAGAATGCTGTGCTGAAGAAATAAAGATCCCAACACCAATGATTACTCAGGTGAAGGAGAGGTCAATAAAACTGATTTTCTTTTAACTGCGTAGAATCTTCTTTTCAAGTTAAGTTTAATACTTAGGAAATTACACAAAAAAACTACAGTGAAACCATTAAGGTTGCTAAATCAAGCAACTCAAAAACTAAGAAATGCCAGAGAGTTAAAGTTGCCCATGCATTCTTAGTTCAGCTTCCTTGCACATATGCATTATGCTAGAGTCTTTATTACATGATCACAAAGTACCTCTCCCCATGACCCCTGCCTAATTCAGTGCACAGGCACTGTCCTCTGGGAATGAATCAGGGCTGTGTAATGAAGGAGACTGTAGGACCCCCTCATTCTTTTGATGAAGAAACTGGAAGATGTGTAGTGAATTTGGCAGGATATTGAAGGCAGAGAGGATGATCTCCTGGTTAAGGCAGCTGAATGTTACCTTGAGGAACTGGTTTCTATTCCTGAATCTGCCACAGAGGTCTTCTGATGCTGGGCAAGAGAAAGTTTTGGTACTTTACAGGTGGCCAATAATTGTGTGTTCCTCATTTTCTGGGTGCCCAATCTGAGATTTGAATTGCAAAAGTGCTGAGTGAGCACTCACTTGCAACTCCCATTGGCATCAATAGAAGCTATGAACATACTTATATATAAAAATTCCAGGACTGTCACTCTGAAGCCTAGACTGACTGGTGAATCAGCATGAAGCAATGAAAACAGCTACAACAGGGGTTCTCAAACTGGGGGTCGGGACCCCTGAAGGGGGGTCATGAGGTTATTACATGAGAGTTGCAAGCTGCCAGCCTCCACCTCAAGCCCAACTTCGCTTCCAACATTTAACAGTTCTAAATATATAACAGAAGTGTTTTTAATTTATGGGGGCGGGGGATGTCACTCAGTGGCTTGCTACGTGAAAGGGGTCACCAGTACAAAACTTTGAGAACCACTCAGCTACACACATGGCTGAAAGCTCTTTGTTTAGAATATCACCAGGTTCAATCAGTGGGATTCAAGATCTGTTACCATCCAATTTTTTAATTCTCAGACATTTTAAATTTACAAAATTATACCTGTGACACAGCACAGGCTTTCAACTAATTAGTAAAACCATAAAATGTCAAGTATTCTGAAAACCCTAGGTTTCTCAAATGGAGCACCCAAAACTAGTGGGCATTAATAATTTTGGCTTTCGTCTTCATGCCTCAGTTCCCTATGTTGTAAAATGTGACTGTCTCACTTCACATGAGTTGTGTGAAGATAATTCATTAAGATACTAAGACACAGAACTTAGTACTCAGTGCTGGTTTTAAACGGTGTGAAGTAATGTGCAGAGCCACACTGAATGAGGTTAAAGAGAAATATTGAATAGCTACTCATTTAGTGGGCACAGTCCCTACCGTGCACTGCATTAGGCAAGGGTCCTGTAGGACAGTATGTGATCATGGTAAAGACTAGCACAATACATACGCACAAGGGGACTGAATTAAGATTGTATGGGCAACCTTCACTGACATTTGCCTTTATAAAAAACCCATACATTAAAAGAATGTAATCTATATGTAATTTTGCAAGTGAATTCATTGCACATAGCACACGCAAGCAAAAGCCACAATCCAGAAGTGGTTAAAGGATAAGTTGCATTAAATTTGTCCAAAATAAGAGGGCTTCATTCATCCCTCCCTTATATCATTTCTTATTAGCAATTCCTTTCACTATAGGGGTTCACTTATACAGTAGAACCTCACAGTTACAAACACCAAAGCTATGAACTGACAGGTCAACCACACACAGACACAGACACACACACACCCCTCATCTGAAACCAGAAGCATGCAATCAGGCATCAGCAGAGACAAAAAATAAAATGCAATACAGCACTGTGTTAAATGTAAACCGTGTAAAGCGAAAGTTTAAAAAATATATATTTGAAAAGGAAACTTTCCATGCTTGTTTCACTAAAATTAAAATGGTTAAAAGCAGCATTTTTTTTCTGCATAGTAAAGTTTCCGAGCTGTATTAAGTTAAACTTCTGAAAGAACCATGTTTGTTACGAATTACGAACATTTCAGAGTTACAAACCTCCATTCCCAAGATTCTCGTAACTAAGGTTCTACTGTAATTGAAGTCTACATATTGTAGATGTAACATGCAATTTAAAGAACGCTCAGCCTGGTTCTTCAGCTACCATTGTTAGTAGACCAAATATCATTACAAAACAGCTTACACAAAGCTTCTCCATTTCAGTTTATGAAAAATTAAAGAAAGCTATACAAACAAGGAAGAGAAATTAAGACAAGCCACTGCCCTGCAAGTTGGCAAGACATCTCCAAGGGTACATCTATACTACCCACTGGATCAGCAAGTAGTGTTTGATGTATCGGGGAACCAATTTACCGCATGTCATCTGGATGCAATAAAAATCAATCTGCTAATCGACGCCTGTACTCCACCTCGGCAGGAGAAGAAGTGCAGTCAATGGGGGCGCCACGGCAGTCGACTCATCACTGTGAGGACGGCCAGGTAAGTTGAACTAAGATACTTCGATTAGCTATGCAAATTAGTCGAACTAATGGCTTTAGCCGATTGTTAGAGCCAAACAATCTGATAGAACAGTTCTGTCGAAAAACTGAAGGTTGTGGAAGTGTCAATTTTGACAAAGGTTGAGAGAATAAAGGCCAAACAAATTGTGTAATTATATAGTTAAGATAGTTAATATTTTTGTATTCTGTTTTAAACTTATTTTAAGGAATCAGTTTTTCCAAACAGATTTCCTTTCTTTGGTAAATGTTAACTTTGTTCCAATTTGGAACAAAAACTTCAGGAAATAGAAGGTGTTCCATGGAAATTCCAACATTTTTGATGAACTCTATGTATTGTGTACTACGAACAAAGTTTCTCTAAGATCCCTAAACTACTTCCAGGGAACTTAGTTGATTCCCCATTCTGCCTCTACATTGAGAGCTGGCATTCAGAGATGACATGGCAGAGCTAATATTTCCAATGCCTCCTTTTCAGTAGGCATTTGGTGGTTTGTCCTTGTATGACCATTTGGGGAATGTGTGTAAATTTATGAATTCCAGTTTGGGAGGATGAGCTCTTTATCAAACAACTCCATTTTGACTGTGAGGCTGAATGTTTTGTTGTATTTTTACTTCCATGCTAGGCTGAATTTCCAAGGGATAGTGACAGGACTAACAAGAGAGGATCACTAAACCTTGATGACCTCTAGCCACATGGAGGGCCTCTTGGCCAAAAAAAATAGCTACCACTCAGCAAACCCCAGTTTAAGTCCAGACTCCAGGAGAACATAACTAAACAATGGATCGGGGAAAGGGGTGGGGGAAGAAGGGACGGACTCATGAGACTGATAAGAAATCCTCTGACAAAGCGGACTGGAAGTTATCAAAGAAAGGATCTCACTGGCAATATTGGAAGGAGATGGAAAAGAGACCAGAGAAATTCCATGTTCCAGAGAAGAAGCCATCTACAGGAGGGCAGGGGCGATAGAAGACTGACTCAAGTCCCAAACAACACAGAGTGGTGAGGAAATTGAGGAAGGGAAATGTATACACAAGCCTGTTTAGAAACGTATATTTCTTGTACTTATCAATGTAATTGTGTTTGAAACCTTTGCAGGGCCTGTGTATTATGTGCTTCACTCATGTGCCCCTGGAGAGATACTGTAAACTAAAGTGTTCAGAAGGCTGGATCTCTGAAGGGTATGCTTGAGCTACTGTGGTATCTTGGGGGTCAGAACAGGACCTGGTGTCTAGAGCTGCTGGACCTAGAGGATTCACATCCATGAAAGATTAACTGTATGAGGAAGTGTGCAAGGGAATATGGAGCCAGAGATGATGGCTGGAGCAGCCTGGGGAGTTTTACCAGAGCTGTCACACCCTGCCTTGTATTTTGTACCAAATAAAACACAAACCAGCCATCTGCAATTGTCCTGTTATCTTATACTTTGATTTTAACTGTTTTGTTTCCAGCTTCTCTAGTTTCCCTTTTTCTACTTTATATATGCATTTATACTCTTTGCTCATTGTTCCTTTTAAAACCCTCCCTGTATAGAGAAAAATGTATTTGCTTTGGAGAAGGCTGAGTTCCGTGTGATAAAGTACACAAAAACTAGATGGTGATCAAAGTTTCTGTAGGCAAAGGTCATAAGTAAGGAAACTGGTATCTTAATCTGACAGTCAAAGGACTTAAGATCTAGTTTATTTTCTCTACTGATGCTGGATCTTCACTTCATAGCAGTGACAATTTAACTTGCAGCTTCATGAAAGAATAGTCATTCCTAGTCGAGCTCTTTTGTTTCTAACTGCTTCGGCAAACGTACAGGTTCTTTAAGGCCATACTATATATTATAGAGTATCTGGAAGTTAGCCAGCCTAACTGCCCCCATTAGGAGCTTTAGTACACAAGCAGGAGGTAGCAGGAGCTGCCTTCATGGAAAACCACCAGCTTTAGGTGAACATCTAACGAGAAGGGAAGAACCTGGAAACCCATGTAGTGGCATAGGAGAGAAAGATTATGTCAAATTGGACATAAATGGCCCTTTAACATGGTGTGACACGGTTGGGACTCACCACCACAGCACCTCCTACTGGTTGTCTCCGGGAATTAGCTCAGTCCAATGGAGTGCCCTCTCCTCGTGGTGTCCCGCCCACAGTCTCACCCTTGGTTGGCATCTGAGCCCACATCGCTCTGCAGCTCATGGCGTCCTCTTCAGGACCACTGCCCTTCGGTGGTGCCCCTTAGTCCATCCACACCCCCTTCCGGGGGGGGATGTCTGTGCGTACGTGGGTGGGTGATCAGCAGTCTTCCTACGCCCCAGCCACCATGTTCAACCACACCCCCAAAGTCTAATCCCTCCTGTCAGGGATCTGGAATAGTCTATGATGGTCGCTTCCCATGGCTGATGGCTAGGTGTACTGCAAGGGTAGAAGGGGGGACCCAGGCCCAAACTCTACTCTGGGTCCTGGCACAGGGACCCTCTGGCAGCAGCCTCGCTGTCCTTCTCTCGCCTTGTCTGTCCACTTCCCTGGTCCGCTTCCCCTCCAGACCCTTGCACCTGCTAGGCCCTTCCCTTCAGGGCCTGCAGCCTGGCAGGCTACAGGCAAAAGCTCCCTTCTGCTTCCCGAGCCTGGCCAGCCCTACGTTGTCCATGGTGCTAGTCTCCCAGCTCTGGAGACAGACCTTCCCCTGTCGAAGAAAGGTAGCAGTCTGTCTGTTCCAGGCCTGGGCAGGCTGTATATAGGGCCAAGCTGAGCCCTGATTGGCTGTCTCCAATCTTGGCTCCGACTGGCCCCCTGTAAGCCCTTCTCTTATTGACTATTGGTCTACGCAGACCCACACTCTCAAGGAGTGGGGCCGCCGCCCCACTACACACGGGATATATTGCATGTCCAATACTTCACAAATTATGATCCTCTAGTTTGAGAATAAAATAAAATGTATCCCACACAATGGCATAGAATTAGTCATAAAAACAGGACATACCAAGTTGATTTTTCAGGGCATGTAGTGCAGTAGTTGAGGATATTGCAAGACAATTTGTTTGGAACAATGTGATCTTAGCAAGTCCATGCCTCCATGGTTTTATCATTCAGTCCCACAAAAAGAATGAGTTTGTCCCTATGAATATTTTCCTCTGAATAAAGTAAGTCTGCTTTAAGATGTTTTACTTGTGTAAACTGACTTAGGCCTTGGCTACACTGGCGCTTTACAGCGCTGCAGCTTTCTCGCTCAGGGGTGTGAAAAAAACACCCCCGAGTGCTGCAAGATACAGTGCTGTAAAGCGCCACTGTAAACAGTGCCGCAGCGCTGGGAGCGTGGCTCCTAGCACTGCAAGCTAATCCCAATGGGGAGGTGGAGTACGTGCAGCGCTGGGAGAGCTCCAGCGCTGGGACCACACACACTTTTCACATTAATAAATCCAAATCAATAATTTAACAAAAGTAAGATTACCTCCAGTGCTTATTTAGTTACCTTTTGAAATAGTTAGTGCTGGAGACCACTGTGACCGTAGAATATCAAGACAAATGCTGCCATTACTGTTAATATTTGGATGATAGATTCTTGTTGTAAATGCAACCTGCAGAAGAGGGGAAAATTTCGGTTTAGACTCATAGAGGTAGGCAACCTGCGGCACAAAAGCTGATTTTCAAAGGCAATCACACTGCCCGGGTCCTGGCCACCGGTCCGGGGCGCTCTGCATTTTAATTTAATTTTAAATGAAGCTTCTTAAACATTTTAAAAACCTTATTTACTTTACATACAACAGTTTAGTTATATATTATAGATTTATAGAAAGAGACTCCTGAAAAGATTAAAATGTATTACTGGCACGCAAAACCTTAAATCAGAGTGAATAAATGAAGACTTGGCACACCACTTCTGAAAGGTTGCCGACCCCTGATGTAGGTTATATAACACAACACTATGTAGATTTATACAAGCCACTCACCTTAGGTGGTTTGAAGGGGTAATCTGTTGGGAAGTGGATTGTCAAGAAAAATACTCCACCCTGATAGGGACTGTCATTCTGTTAACATAAAGAATCATTATTAGAAGAGAATCAACTTCAAGGGTTCTTTACATGAAGATGTGAAATTAATATACTTACTGGTCCCATTATTGTAGCTTGCCAATGGAACACTGAAAAGAGGAAAACACAAGTTACTTACTATAATTTCTAATCTGAAAAGTCGAAAAGTATTTGCAGTTATCACCAAAGCACTGGTCAGTAAACTGTATGCATATGTAAAACAACCCTTTGAAAAAGGGGTAGAGCAGGGGTGGGCAAACTTTTTGGCCTCAGGGCCACATCTGGGAATAGAAGTTGTATGGTGGGCCATGAAAGCTCACAAAATTGGGGTTGGGAGTGGGAGGGGGTATGGGTGCAGGTTCCAGGGAAGGGTCAGAAATGAGGAATTCAGGATGCGGGAGGGGGCTTGAGGCTCAGGAATAGAGTGTAGGGGGAGGACTCCAGCTAGGGGTGCAGGTCCGGGGTGAGGTTGGGGATGAAGTGTTTGGAATTCAGGAGGGTGCTCAGGGCTGGTAGAAAGGGGTTCAGAAGGGGAACAGGGCTGGGAAAGGGGGGTTGGGGCACGGGGAGAAGCTCAGGGATGCAGGCTCCAGGAAACACTTGCCTTAAGCAGCTCCTGGAAGCAGCGGCCACGTCCCCACTCTGACTCCTACTTGGAGCTGTGGCCAGGCAGCTCTGCACACTTCCCTGCAGTTCCCAGCCAATGGGAGCTGGGGGGCAACAGTTGGGGCGGGGACAGTGTGCAGAGTGGAGTCCCCTGGCTGCACCTACACATAGGAGCTGGAGCAGGGCTGTGCCGCTACTTCCGGGAGTGGCGTGGGATGGCCCCAGACCCTGCTCCCTGGCTGGAGCAGCAGAGCGCTGGAGCAGAGCAAGTGCCAGACCCCACTCCCCAGCGGAAGCTCGAGAGCCGGCTTAAAATGTCCCATGGGCCGTAGTTTGGCCACCCCGCGATAGAGTGTAGTAAGCCAGGAAACTCCTACACGAAGGCCCAAGACTCCACACTTACACGATCTGAAATACGTAATACTACACCAACATCACTATCCCTAGAAGCCTAAATCAAACCATTCACATACCATCTATCCATACTCCCATCCTATAAGACACCATACAGTATATTCTGCTACAGCACAAATCTACACTGCCACAAATACTCAACTACATAGGGACAGTTGACAGATCTTTTTAAACTAGTTTTTAAAAACTTCTTGTAAGCTACAAGAGTTTATAATCTTTAAAAAAAAAAAATCTAAGAAAACATTTGAGCAAGAAAAGAGCCTGACCAAGTATACAGGTGAAGAGTGAAACTGACTATCCCAGTTATCAACTGCACAAAGTTAAAAGTTGGTGCTTTCTGCTAGCTTTTCAGTTCTAATGATACGAAGGTATTAATTTTAGTATCACAGTATAAGTACAAGTAACAACTTGGAATACAAGATTTAGACAGATGCAATCGTGATATGTACTACCTCTCTAATTCCTACTTTTACATACTTGGATTTTTAGAAGAATTCTGACTTTCATAAATGTCTGTTTTAAACTAGGAGAGGAGGAACAACGTATATATTTAATATGAAGCAAATAAGGCCCTAATTGTGAAACTAGACCAATTCTGGATGTGTAGGGAGGAATGTGGGAACACACTACCTGCACAGAAGCCATGGGCGTCCATGCAGGCATAAGGGTCTGCCTGCATGGGTCTATCTGCAAGATCTAGGTCTATGTTTAGTTTAAAGACAATGGCCACAAACATGAAGAGTACAATGAGTATACAAAAGACTGATATTTCAGAGAGATTGTAAGTTGGCTGTAGATCAAATAATGTATATAGTTAGTTAAGGTTATGCACTTGACAAACTGGCTGTAAAGTATGTAGTGTCTAGAGCAGGGGTTCTCAGACTTTTGTACTGGTGACCCCTTTTACACAGCAAGCCTCCGAGTGCAATCTCCCCTTATACATTAAAAACACTTTATATATTTAAACACTATTATAAATGCTGAAGGCAAAGCGAGGTTTGGGATGGAGGCTGACAGCTCGTGACCACCTGAGGGGTCCCGACCCCCCGTTTGAGAACCCCTGGTCTAAAGCAGGGGTCAGCAACCTACGGCACGCATGCCAAAGGTGGCATGCGAGCTGATTTTTGATGGCACGCAGGGCAGGCTGAGCTGCTCACCCCAGAGTGGCAGCAGGGTAACCCCTGCCAAAGCCCCACTCAGCACCTGCTGCTGGCATGGGGGAAGGAACCCCAGGCTGGAAAGGGGCTGAGAACCCACCTGACAGGAGCCAGCGTCCGAAACCCCAGAGTGCGGTGGGCTGAGCTGCTCAGTCGCTGCTCTGGGGTTCCAGCTGCTGGTCCCTTGCCAGCCAGGGTCCCCCCCGCAGCAGCCCCACTCACCTTGTGCAGGCCCCTTGCCAGACAGGGTCCAGGCCTCCAGCCATGCTCAGCCCTATCATCCGCGACCTCCACTCACCTCCACTGCCGATCTAGGGTTCCATCCACTGACCTCCTGCCAGCTGGGATCTGGATCTCTAGCCTTGCTCAACCTGCTTTCTGGCCTGGAGTCCCACAGGCCACTCTGGGCTCTGCTCCTGGCCTTGGATCACTGCTCTGCAGCCTCCCCGCTGTGGCCCACTGTCCCTAGCCTGGGACAGTGAGGGTTGCACACAAGGCAAGAGTGGGTGCAGCTCAGCACTCCCATCTTAAAATTGCTTATATCAGACCACACCACGTTTGACCTTGTGCCTGCCTTCTATTGCCACTTTTCCCCCACTGAGAGTTGAAGGGAATATTTGTCAAAATGGCAGCTCCTAAGAAAGCGAAGCTAGATGTCCAATCATTTCAGCCTGCTTGGACAGACGCATTTGGATTTATTGAAAAGAAGGACTGTGCTATTTGTGCTTTCTGTTATGAAAGTGTTGTATGTCGCACATCAAGTGTTCAATGACATTTTGAAACGAAGCCTGAGAAAAAACTTTTCTTGACGAAGCAGACAAGACTGAATCAAAAAGGCAGTAGCAGCCTATGAGAAGCAAAGCAGTGTTTTTTAAAGCTTAAGTGTAAGTAAAAATCAAGCTACAGAAGGAAGTTACAAGACTGCACAGTGCATTGCAAAAAATAGAAAGCCGTTTACAGATGGGGAATACATAAAAAGTTTTTCTCAGCATTTTGGAGATTTTGTTCAATGATTTGCCAAAGAAAGATACAATCATATCTAGAATAAAAGGTCTGCCCATCTCTGCCAGAATAGTTGAGAGACGCATAAGTGAAATGGCAGAAAACATTAAGGAAAAGCAGATGAATGCACTAAAAGACACAACAGCGTTTAGTGTTGCAGTTGATGAGAGCGTGGATATAAACGACATTCCACATTTGGCAGTTGTCGCAAGATATTGTGCTTCCGATGAAATCCAAGAGGAACTTTGTTGCCTAAAACCCCTGCATGGCACAAGGAAGGGGGAAGATATACTGGAAAGTTTTGTAAACCATTTTGAAGAACGAGGAGTTGACATCAGAAAAATATTGTGTGTGACAACAGATGGTCCTCCTGCCATGGTCGGAAAACAGAAGAGATTTGTAAAGTTATTTGAAGATCAAATTGGCCATCCGACAGTCAAATTTCACTGTATCATACATCAAGAAAACCTGTGTGCTAAAACTTCTAATTCAGAGCTTAATAATGTGATGAATACAGTGGTGCGAATTGTGAATTTCCTTGTTGCTCGATCTGCTTTGACACACAATTTCAAGCACTGCTAGGAGAGATGGACAGTGCTCATAACGACATCCCACTTCAAGCAACATTCGGTGGCTAAGTCGTGGCAAGGTTTTAGTGCGCTTTGTAAACTGTTTTGATGCAATCAAGGCCTTTTTGTCGGGAAAAAAAACAAAGCTATCGCAAACTGGATGATGACAAATGGCTGTGTACGCTCATGTTTCTAACTGATATCACCGCTCACCTAAACCAACTCAACCTCTGTCTCCAGGCAGGGCAAACAGTTCTGGATCTTTATGAAGCCTGGAAAGCATTTGTTGTGAAACTAGCAGTTTTTCTCACGGATATTCAAACTTCTACCTTCCACTACTTCCAACTCATAAAAGAGCTATCGACACATTGCACTGTCAATGTCGATGAGATTGGAAAGTACATGCAAGAACTGGAATCAGAATTTTCTGGCTGATTTCAAGATTTCCAGCAACTTGGCCCAATGCTTTCTTTTCTAATTAAACTTGAAAAGTTCAACGAAAGTGACTTGGATTTATCTGTATTTCAGTGGATGGGTGTTGAAAATTTTAAAATGTAACTCATTTAGTTAAAAAGCTCAGAATTGTGGACATTAAAGTTTGTGGATTCGCGGAGCGCACTTGAAGCTACTGAGAGAGATCATGGGGCCTCTATTCTGACCTGCTGGACATCCCTGCCAGTGAAATTTAACTGTTTGGAGAAAACTGCGTTTGCAACGCTTTCAGCATTTGGATCCACATACCTGTGTGAACAGGCATTTTCACATATGAAATCTGTCCTCTGTCCCTCTCGGAGCCAGTTAACAAGTGATCACTCAGAAGCCTGTGTGCAGCTGAAAGTATCCAAATACGTGCCAGACATTGGAAAACTCAGTAAGGAAAAGCAAGGGCAAGGATCACACTAAACTGATAAGATCTGCATTTTAATTTAATATTAAATAAAGCTTCTGAAACATTTTGAAAAACTTGTTTACTTTACATATAACAGTAGTTTGGTTATATATTATAGACTTATAACATTAAAATGTATTACCGGCACGCGAAGCCTTAAATTAGAGTGTATAAATGAAGACTTGGCACATCACTGCTAAAAGGTTGCCGACCCTTGGTCTAGAATTACTCAGGATAAAAGACTGCTAAAAAGTCAGCAAGTCTCAACCTTTGGGCTCAAAATACATTGGTAAACCTTGATGGCTTGTCACAACCCAGAGATTTCTCCCCTGCCCATGCTTCCCCAGACCTGATGCCCGCCCCCCACAGGGGTCCATCAGGATGCTCAGAGCTAAGATTCCAGATCCTCTGGCCAGATGCAAACAGCTGAGGACCTCATACAGTGGCAACTGGGAGTGGCAAACTGAGATACCCCCAAAACAGCCTCTCCCCCATAGCCCAGGGAGGCAAATGGCACTATGGGGCTGTCATAAACAGATAGCTAAGGGTTAATGTCTCTTTCACCTGAAGCACCTGACCAGAGGACCAATCAGGAAACCGGATTTTTTCAACTTTGGGTGGAGGGAAGTTTGTGTCTAAGTCTTTTGTCTGTCTGCCTGCTTTCTCTGAGCTTTGGAGAAGTAGTTTCTACTTTCTAGTCTTCTGTTTCTAAGTGTAAGGACAAAGAGATCAGCTAGTAAGTTATATGGTTTCTTTTCTTTGATATTTGCATGAATATAAGTGCTGGAGTGCTTTGATTTGTATTCTTTTGAATAAGGCTGTTTATTCAATATTCTTTTAAGCAATTGACCCTGTATTGTATCATCTTAATACAGAGAGACCATTTGTATGTATTTTTCTTTCTTTTTATATAAAGCTTTCTTTTAAGACCTGTTGGAGTTTTTCTTTACTTCAGGGAAATTGAGTCTGTACTCACCAGGGAATTGGTGGGAGGAAGAAATCAGGGGGGGAGATCTGTGTGTGTTGGATTTGCTAGCCTGATTTTGCATTCTCTCTGGGGGAATAGGAAAGTACTTTTTGTTTCCAGGATTGAGAACAGGGAGGGGAAGTTACTCTGTGTAGTTTCACAGAGCTTGTGTCTGTATATCTCTCCAGGAGCACCTGGAGGGGGGAAGGGAAAAAGGATGATTTCCCTTTGTTGTGAGACTCAAGGGATTTGGGTCTTGGGGTCCCCAGGGAAGGTTTTTCAGAGGGACCAGAGTGCCCCAAAACACTCTAATTTTTTGGGTGGTGGCAGCAAGTACCAGGTCCAAGCTGGTAACTAAGCTTGGAGGTTTTCATGCTAACCCCCATATTTTGGACGCTAAGGTCCAAATCTGGGACTAAGGTTATGACAGGGGCAGGTGAGATTTGGGGACCTGGAGGTAAAGTGGGGAGACCGTGGTATAGTGTGGAAGGAGTTGTGGCTTTGATGAAGGAACTGGGGGCAAAGAGGTGGCAAGCCAATACTTCCCCAAAAAATACAGCCCCCACATAATGCCCATGGAGGGAAGAGGGTAAAGGGGTGGTACAACAGAAGGAATCATCCAACTAGGAGGGAGAACCGCCTCAGGGACTTGGGATGGGGGCAGGAAGAAAGTATGGAAGACGGATTGAGTTGCAGGGCAGGGGTTACATTGGGGGCCACTATTTCCCAACTGCCCTCTCCTTGCTCTTGTCCAATGGGTCTGGGTGGGCTCAGCTCCCTGCTTCAGGTATCACAACCTTTAAGATCACAGTGCCACTCAGGTTTGGCCCAGACCCCCTGACAGGAGCTGGCCAGGCCTGGATTGGTGAGTGGCATTGTGACCCGGCAAAGGGGGTCAGAGCACCACTCACACAAACTTGGCCTGATTGTCATAATGATACAGAGCCAGAGAGGCAGTTTGGCCAAACCCAAGCACCTCTGCAACTCCATATAACAGGTCACAATGCTCAGAGAAGGGAGCCCAGCTGGTTCTGAGACCCTTTGATACATTCTGGTGACTCAGGTTGAAAAACCCTGCTATATATGGAATATAAGACCTCATGCTGCAGGACACGCAGAAAACTTTGTGGGGTTAAGAAGTTTCTCCTACACAGGAGATTTAATAAAATATTCACTTTGAGGTTTCTTGCTTCCTGTGCAAGATCTGATGTTAGTCAGAGTTCAAGACAGGACACTGGACTAGTCACCACTAGTCCAATATCCTACCTTCCTATGAATGTGTACATTTGTGTGGAAAGGAATATGTCCAGGAGTCTGTCCTGCCCCCATTGCTCTTCTGCTGGGGCGGGACGAGAGGAGTCGCTATATGGGGAGCTGCTCCCCCATCCACCCAACCTGTGCATCTGGACCCATCTCATACCCAGATTGCCCAGTCAAGCCTCATGCCCTGCACCCAGAACCGCCACTGACTAAAACTCACACCACAACAAGCCTCATCCTCTGCATCTGGAGGCCCCCTGCATCCAGACCCCCCAATCCCTACTTTCCTGCATCTGGACCTCACCCTGCACCCAGACCACCCCCCACACTTAAACCCCCACTCCAAGAAGTCCCATCCCACATGCACCTGGACCATCCTCACTAGCTCCCCACATGCAGACGCCCACCCCACTGAACCCCACCAAGCCAGCACCCAGAGCAAGCCAGCGCCTGGACCCCGCGCAGCTGAGCTCTCCACACCCAGACACCACCTCTCAACAAGTCCCAACCACCTTCACCTGGACCCTCCTGCAGCACCCCTTTGTGTCTGCACTCAGACTCCCCCCGCCCCCCAAGCCCCTGTTCATCCAGATCTCCCTCACACCCAGATCCCCACCATCACCAAGCTCCCCACACAGAACCCTATCACCTCATACCTGGATCTCCCTTCACTAACCCCCTCCATACTTGGATCCTACTGGGCTGAGCTTGCCTGCCTATATCTAGTGTGCTTGGCACAGAAGGGCAGGGCCCCAGGGTGTTTCTGGGACAGTTCTGGTCCTTGCACTGTGTCAGAATCGGATACAACTTTACTGTTGAGCTAATGTTGGCGGGGGAGGGGGACAGTGCCACAGCACACAGGGTGATCTACCTGCGTGCAGTCAGTGGCCTGTGCTCCCCACTGCCATGCTGGAGCCTCCACATTTATTTACTGACCAATAAAATTTGCTGAATTTTAAAATAGTGTGCAGAATTTTAATTTTTTTTGGCGCAGAAGACCCTCAGTATATAGAGCAGTATAAACAAGTCATTGTCTATATGAAATTTTAGTTTGTACTGACTGCTAGTGCTTTTTCTGTAGCCTGTTGTAAAAGTAGGCAAATAACTAGATGAGTTGACCCCGGAAGACCTCTGCCCCCACCAGGGGTACACATACCCCTAGTTGAGAACCACTGCCCTAGAAGAAGTCAGACTCCTAGATGTTAACACTCTGTTTTGATACATATGGTGGATCCCCAATTTTTCTTCCCTACTTTAAAAACAAAGACCCACAAGTATGACCCAGATCTCCCCTTAATACAACCATACTGATGCTGAGATTGAGGACGGAGATTCTTTCGGTGTCTAAATTGTCTGACCATAGTAAGAATGTGCCCCCATATTCTTCCTCAGAGAGGATGATATGGCGCCTTCTTCAAGACTAAAGTAGAGATAATTGGATTGTGCAGTTTATATCAGACTACAACAATTAATTTCTGTTATTAATGCTTTAGGGATTTTTTAAGCTAAGGTTCTTGTCATGTATCTTTTGTGCAAAGGGTATATTATTTTATGTAAGGGTTATATTTAATGTGACAACCTTATCTCAACCCTGCTCCTGTATACACTGTAGTCCTGATGGCATCCTCTGTATAAAGGCAGATAATGCATCACAAGATATGTTAAGCCTGGGTATCTTGCTGGTTTAGATAGGAACTCTGATAGCTACACCCTAGCATTTTACCTGCTGTTGTAGCCGCAAGCCATGTGTACCACTGTTCATACAAGAGAATACGTAACAGAAGGTAAAGAGAGTTTAAGATGTCTGCAATAATTAAGAGCGACTGGAAGATCTCCACTACCAGGAGGAAAATATTAAGGTGTTGGGGTAACATCTGGAAGCGTACATGGAGTAATATCTAGCACTTATTTAGGATCTTCCATTCAGATAAGACTTTACAAATATTTCCTGAAGCTGGAGACTCCTGTGAGTTCGGTATTCCCATTTTAGAGATAAGAAAGTGGAGGCCAGTGCCAGTATTGCCTATGAATGTGCATGCTAGATGCCTTATTACTCAGGCAGTACTTACTGTCATCTCCAACAGGCCCTGCTGAACACTGCGCTGGGGGATCACGTGCCAGGTCATTCAACTCCTAAAAAAAAGAATGGACGGACAGTTGATGTTTCACTTAATCCAAAAATCAAATCACATTTTGCTTCTCACAAAAAACTGACAGTGGTACTTCAGCGGCACTTTTCCCTCAGTGGTGTGTTCCTAAATCTCAAATGGAACTTCATTTATCTGGTGAGGATCATTTCTTACTATGTGAAGTTAGTTTTGAAGTTTAATCAAAACCTGTACTTATGACATCAATCTTTTGTCCCCTGTAAGCAGTGCTGAACTAGCTTCGCTTTCAGCCAACATACCTAGAAGACCCTATGTTCCATCTTAGCCTTAAATTCCTTGCACTTGCATCTTCAGTTACTTCCCTTTAGACTGTTCTCAACTATATTAATAAATTAGGGATAGGATCTCAGACAACAGAGAAACTAATCTGGTCTGAAAAGTCTATTATCCTGCTTCAAGTTATTTCCATTTAGCTATTTGTGCTTTTATAGTAAGGTATTATTAAATGTTCACAAAATTAAGACAGGTAACATTAAATCCCACTTTTTAAGCCTGGGCCATGTAATGAAGATGAAGTTAGGAATATAGCCTTAATCCATACCAGAACTCCCAAAAACCAGACCTTTACCCAAAGGTAAAAATGGCCTATGAATAGGGAAATGCAAGTTACCTGCATGCTTCTGCTGTAGCGACCAGCAGCTATTAGTTCAATGTAGGAAGTAGCATTGGCCTGCTAAACTCGAGGTTGTGAGTTCAATCCTTGAGGGGGCCACTTAGGGATCTGGGGCAAAAAATCAGTAGTTGGTCCTGCTAGTGAAGGCCGGGGGCTGGACTCAATGACCTTTCAGGGTCCCTTCCAGTTCTATGAGATATAGGTATATCCCCATATATTTTAAGGGGAGGGACAGTGGTTTGAGCATTGGCCTGCTAAACCCAGGGTTGTGAGTTCAATCCTTGAGGGGGCAATTTGGGAACTGGTCCTGCTTTGAGCAGGGGTTGGACCAGATGACCTCCTGAGGTCCCTAGGGAAAGAATGTTATCAGAATTTGAACTTGTTATGCATGGAGTTGCTGAGGAGCATGTAGCACTCAAACTAAAAGAAAGTAGAGAGTGTGTATGTACTAAGTGCCCAACCAATGGTCAAGTTAACTGAGGAATCTCATTTTGGAAGTCTCATACTCCTATGGGCACTGGAGTCAGTGTTTCATGGTTCAGAACATTTCTGAGGAAATTTCAATCCAGTTTTAAGTAGCCACAGAATTTTGAACTTCAGTCCAGAACACACACACACACACACAAAAATATCCTACAAGCTTCATGCTTTATGAAGATTTCCAAAAATGACTATTATAGATTTATATTTTATGTAAGTAATAGATTATCCCTGATAATCCAAATGTTAACAAGTTGGTCCCACTAGTTTTTCTCAGACATTTTACTGTGTTTGAGACACTTTCTCTTACAATTCAGGGTACTGGGGATTTAAGCAGGAAGCAGTGTTGCCCAGTAGATAGAGCTACTGACTGGAACTCAGATGTGGGTTCTATTTCTGACTCTGCCACTGACATGCTAGGTGACCTTGGGCCACTCATGCTGCCTCTGCGACTCAGCTTCCCCATCTGTGAAATGGGGACAGATACTGACTTCCTTTGTCAAGCACTCAGATCCACTGAAGAAAGGTGCTATGAGGTAAGTGTTAGGTAGACTGGAGAGGTTTGTGCCAAAAGGAGTTCTTGTTATGAGTTTCCCTGCATTTATTGAACTTCTTACTTTTAAGGTGTTATAATTAGCTGTTTCGATGAAAGCATTAAGGTGAGTTTGAGAATTTTAGGTTAGGGTATTGTGCTTTAGTTAACTTTTGGCAGCACTGACTCATTGCCTAGAATGCTACATGAACATCATGAAGTTATTTTCCATTTGGAACATCTACCAAACTTGAAACTTCTGTTCTTTCTTGTACCCAAGTCTAGAAAATTCAGAGCGTCCAAGCCCCTACTGCTGAGCAAAATGCAGCATCTGACTCCCATATTGCTTTCTGGCTGACCAACAAATTTGGGGAGAGGGACAGCGCTTCCTTTCCTCCTGACATCCAGGTGTTTATGCCTCCCAACTAGTTCAGTTATACCTCTGCTGCTTACAAATTTACAGAATATAAATAACCTTTTGCTGAAGTATCGTTCAGGTTGTAACACAAAAGAATGAGCGGGAAAGAAGCAACGCCCAGGGAGCATTCACATGGAATCTCAGCTTTAAGAGCCTTCTACTCTTCGCAAATTTCTGGCAAATCTATAAGCATTTTGAGTTTTTAATCTAATCCATATTTTGACACTGGATTAAATGTTTAGCTACAAATGAACTGAAACCAGTCATCTAATAAATTAATAAATATTTGCATTAATCAGTCTCAAAGATTTAATTACAGTAACCTGTTTATGCACGTTTTCTCTGTAAATGTCATTAGAATAGGTCTCTAAAATAAATCCTTTATGATTTAACTTCTACCTCCCACAGCATAGCCTGCTAGGGTTAATACACAAGCCTTAAAAAGAGGCCTTGAATCAAAACTGAAAGTTTTAGTGGAGCCATTCTGGTTCTTAGTACGACTAACCCACATTTGAATATCTATAGTTAGATCACTGACAGTGTTTGAGGCTTATGGGGAAACAGTGGTATTGAAGAGCAAGGATCAAGACAGTTAGTTGTTATTGGAAGAAAGTTTGCAACGTACATCTAATTAAAGGTCAAATATACTCCTTAACAAAAGTGAAGTTAAGTTTTATTTAAATTTACTTGCTGTTTCATTTCTGTACTGTGACTTTTCACCACAAGGATATCGTCTTGAGCTAGACAAAATGGGCAACTAAAGGCTTTTAGATTAGATCTTGTTCTCAGGTATTCCACAGTTTAAGTGCTTCCAAAATTGGATTAAGACAATCCTAGGCTGTATATACATCCCTATACAGGAAGCCCCATGGCTCCACTTGTGCTTGGGGCACTGGTAGCTTGCAAAGGTGATTTTTACCATCTGCTGGGGTGCCTACAACCACTTCTCATGCCAGGCTGAGGGGTCTCCAAGATGTGCTGCTCATCAAGTGAACTTGTGCCAATTCAGGAAGAGCGATGCTTCAGCCCCAGACCACCCCAGCAAAAGGACCTGCACACATCATGGGGCTGAGGTCCCTTCCCTGTCCCTCTATCTCCTTGACTGGACTGAACGGGGAGCAGCAGGGGCTCCAGCCAGCCTGAAGACAAGTGGTGGAAAACCCACTGCCTGTTGTCCTGTGCAAGAGAGGCCCCCTTTATGCACCACTACAGCAGAAGAATCAATGCTTGAATAGTATAGTGTTGACAGCCCTCAAATCAAGCCCTATAAGCATTAGTGGCTGCATGCCACTGCCACCCTAACAGCAGCAGTGTCACCCAACTCTGCCCCAGCCACTTTAACTATAGCAGCAGCCCTCAAAGTCTCAAGTGGTTAGCTAAGTGTCTGAGCCACCCAGGCCTCCTACACTGCAGACTGCTCTGATGCAAGCACTGGGCTCTGTCCACACCACTCAGGCTGTATGTGATGATACCCCATGATCCCAGTCCCAGAGAGGACCCTAGGGGTCAATACAATACTGACCATCTCACTTTGAAATAGATATTAACTCCAAAGACTAAATAAAGACTGAGATACCTTTAAAGTGACAGGGGATCTATATCACGATGGTGTCACTATTTGAGAGAGGTAACTAAACCAATCTATGACTGATAGTACTCAAAATTCCAGCCCCCCAGCCTAGACCTCCCTCTTACCACTCTTCAACACACCCACTCCATCTTAGCTATACACTTGTATGGTTGGACCACCACTACACTCGGGATCAAGACTACTATACCTCCCTCACAAGCTACAATGCTTTGAGTTTTCACATACAGGACAAACTTCCGGTCCACCACCATACTATAGGCCTAAGAACCCATTGTACAGCCTCCTTGCTATAAAACGGAGGCAATAAGTTCCACATACAAACTGACGAAGTGGGTATTCATCCACGAAAGCTCATGCTCCAAAACGTCTGTTAGTCTATAAGGTGCCACAGGATTCTTTGCTGCTTATACAAACTGTAGTTTTAGCATAAAGCCAGTTCACTCAATGCATTATATATAGAGGTGCCACATTACTTTTTCAAACTATGTTATATCATCTTGCAGTGCTGCTGTCATGAGTTTCGCTACAGCACTCATTAGACACTATATATAAGAGTCTGCTACTATGGCTGATGAGAATACAGGGTAGAGTTATAGCTATCATTAGAAATTGAGCTGTTACCACAATGATGCTATTTCCTCTTGCCTCTAATTAATCTCACAATTAATGAAGTTGTGCATAGTAGTTTCCCTAGGAAAGCCACGATTCATCAGATCAAGTCATATGTATGTAGTCATGTTAATGATGCAACTCCTACTCTAAGCTGCAAATTCAGGTTTGGTTTTATAAAGATGAACTTGATCTCTATCAGCCCTTCATCTGAGGGTTTATTACACACAGTGCAGGCAAACTGGTAGAGCTAGTAACCCTCAAGAACCATTTGTCAGGAATTAGTTTTAGAACTCGTGTCAACAAGATGGCAGTTGAGTGGAATGTGATGCATAAATTCACTGAAACTGTTAGCTGTAAGTAACCCAAGTCCTCTATTTCAGACATTGTTTCAGCAAGAAGTGGCATCACACTTCTCGAAGCTTTAGAATGACAAATATGAGGAATTAACGTCCACAAAACATTCTCTTTAGAGCTCTGGTCATAGTAACTTCAGTAGGCAAATGATTGACTTTGAACCCTGAAGAGACTAAGATTACAAGATCTGCTGGAAAAGCAGAGGCACTAGTAATCTTTATGTGCCACTTTGTTTGTACTAGCATGTTGGCAGTTTGATTTTCCCTAATCATTTCCCCATGCAGTTACAATTGCACATGAAACCAGGGTTGGGGAAGACCCATTTCTTAAGTGTGTGCCAAAAATATGTGCACCCACCAAGTGGTTGTCTGCCTTTTGAAAACATGGTCTTGAGATGCACAAAGTACTCAGTTGGTACAAAAACTGTCACCATGTATGCCAGAGACTTCCATAAGATCCACTAAAGCCTCCAGCAGTTTCTAAGCTCCTTGATCCAAGATGAATGAATAATTAAGTCTGCCATCTTTCTGACACTGCTTTTAAAACTAATTCCTGAGGGTTACTAGCTCTACCGAAGAGGTAGCTGTGTTAGTCTTTAAGGTGCCACCAGACTCCTTGTGTGTGGATACAGACTAACAAGATTTATTTGAGCATAAGTGTTTTGGTTTTTTTTACCCATGGAAGCTTACGCCCAAATAAATCTGTTAGTCTTTAAGGTGCCACTGGACTCCTCGTTGTTTTAGCTCTACCAGTTTACCTGCACTATGTGTAATAAACCCTCAGATGAAGGGCTGATGGAGATCAAGTTCATCTTTATAACACCTTTTAGGAACCCTATAGCCTCCAGGAGGAATGCCAGCTCACCTACAAGAGATTCCATGAATCACTAGTCCTAAATTAAATCCTCATAGCTTCTGCAAAACATCAAGAGCATGATCAAGGTTAATGTCTATATCTAGAATGGACGTAAAAAGACTAGACGTATTCTGCAACTTAACTCACTGTTGTACAGTCCTATCCCAAGCCCCAAAAATAGAACAGTGACGTTCCTCCTCAAACTAAGGTGATACGGTCCCTCACCAAAGGCTTTTAAGCAAAGTAACCAGGCATGAGATACGAGGGAAGGTCCTCTTGTGGATCGGTAACTGGTTAAAGGATAGGAAACAAAGGTTAGGAATAAATGGTCAGTTTTCAGAAAGAGAGAGATAAATAGTGGTATCCCCCAGGGGTCTGTACAGGGCCCAGTCCTATTCAACATATTCATAAATGATCTGGGGAAAAAAAAAAGAGGTAAACAGTGAGGTGGCAAAATTTGCAGATGATACAAAACTACTCAAGATGGTTAAGTCTCAGGCAGACTTCAAACAGCCACAAAAGGATCTCTCAAAACTAGGTGACTGAATTTCATCTGCCATTTTGTTGCCCAATGTTGATAAATGCAAAGTAATGTGCATTGGAAAACAATCCCAACTATACATAAAAAATGATGATGTCTAAATTAGCTGTTACTACTCAAGAAAGATCTTGGAGTCCTTGTGGCTAGTTCTCTGAAAACATCCACTCAATGTACAGTGGCAGTCAAGAAAGCGAACAAGATGTTGGGACTCATTAAGAAAGGGATAGATAGTAAGCCAGAAAATAATATATTGCCTCTATATCAATCCATGAGATTCCCACATCTTGAATACTGCATGCAGATGTGGTCGCCCTATCTCAAAAGTGATATACTGGAATTGGAAAAGATTCAGAAAAGGGCAACAAATTATTAGGGGTATGGAACGGCTTCCATACGAGGAGAGATTAATAAAACTGGGACCTTTCAGTTTGGAAAAGAGATGACTAAGGAGGGATATGATTGAGGTCTATAAAATCATGACTAGTGTGGAGAAAGTAAATAAGGAAGTGTTATTTACTCCTTCTCATAATACAAGAACTAAGGGTGACCAAATGTAATTAATAGGCAGCAGGTTTAAAACAAACAATAGGAAGCATTTCTTCAACACAACACACAATCAACCTATGGAACTCTTGGCCAGAGGATGTTGTGAAGGCCACGACTATAACTAGGTTCAAAGAAGAACTAGATAAATTCATGGAGGATAGGTCCATCAATGGCTATTAACCAGGATGGGCAGGGATGGTGTCCCTAGCCTGTTTGCCAGAAGCTGGGAATGAGCGACAGGGAATGGATCACTTGATGATACCTGTTTTGTTCATTCTCTCCGGGGCACCTGGCATTGGCCACTGTCAGAAGATAGGATACTGGCCTATAGAGACCTTTATTCTGACCCAATATGGCAGTTCTTTTGTAAGTTACAGGGTCTACCAGTTTTGCTGCTAAAAAGACATATGCCATCAGCTGGAGATATGAGCTTCTTGGCTTTGCCAGCATACTATTTGTAAGAGTTATGAACCACATTTATTTCTCACAGCAGTTATAAGCTCTGCATGTGCCTAGCAGTGGTTAATCATATCTACTTCTAGGGTGGAAAAAAACCAATTTAAAAAAAATTAGGGTTGGGTTTTTTTTTATGAAATGCTGTTGAGGAAAAAAACCTATCTAAAGATGGTTTTAACTAAGATATCTTTGAGCTATAATGTATCTCATCATGGAATAGGGATTATAAATCCTAATTCTATAGCAGGAGACAATATATTCATGTAATGTTTAAGAAAAGTTTTGTAAATGAGTTCCAATAGTTCATAGACTAGGGACCCAACCTTACGGGGTTCCACATCCTTCTGCATATATTTAGATTAATCTTTCTATTTACCCAATGGGACTCAGTGTTCAGTCTAGAACAGGGATCAGCAACCTCTGGCACGCGGCCCATCAGGGTAAGCCCCAGTGGGCCGGGACTGTTTGTTTACCTGCAGTGTCCGCAGGTTCAGCTGATCGCAGCTCCTAGTGGCCACGGTTCACCATTCCAGGCCAATGGGAGCTGCGGGAAGCAGCGCGGGCCGAGGGATGTGCTGGCTGCCGCTTTCCACAGCCCTCATTGGCCTGGGACAGCAAACCGCAGCCAGTGGGAGCTGTGATGGGCCGAACCTGTGGATGCTGCAGGCAAACAAACCGTCCCGGCCTGCCAGGGGCTTACCCTAATGGGCCGCGTGCCAAAGGTCGCCGATCCCTGGTCTAGAAGATACCATCAGAGATGCTTAGTTTTGCAGTTCTCGAACTGTAGATGTGTCTCCAGGGGTAACATGCTTGTTAACAGCAAAAATATTAAATAAATATAGAGAGATGAGAAACAACAGACCTCAGCTCTATTGTCCCTTTGCAAATTTGTGTACACAGAGTCAGTCCCTTACCTCTCTCTAAGGGCTTGGCTACACTTGTGACTTACAACACAATAAAGGAGCCCCAGGTGCACTAGCTCACTACACATCCACACTGGCAAGGCTCATAGCATGCGCTGACTCCGCAGCTACAGCACGGATGGTACTCCACCTCGGCAAGAGGAATAACGTTTGCTGCGCCTTGGCTACAACGCCCAGGCATCAGTGGGAATGAGGTGTTGCATTACTGTGCTCTGACTGGCCTCCAGAAAAGTCCTATAATCACTTTAAGTCAAGTGGCCACTCGTCACTGTTTTGAACTCCCGTAGGAATGCGGAAATGCCCTTTCAAAGCTCCGTTTCTGAGTTGGCATGCAAGCCGTTACTGTGGAATGTGGAGAGAGAGAGAGGCAGGGGAAGGGGGAGGTCTGCTGCTGTCTGAATTTACAAGACAGCATGCTGACATGCTCTCAGCCCCCCAAAAAACCACTCCCCCTCCCCATACACTGAATACACTCCCTGTCACACTCCACCCCATCCCTCCTCTTTTCAAAGCACATTGCAGTCACTTGCATGCTGGGATAGCTGCCCATAATGCACCACTCCCAATGCAGCTGTAAGTGCTGCAAATGTGGCCATGCCCGTGTGCTTGAAGCTGTCAGTGTGGACAGACTGCAGTGCTTTCCCTACTGCACTCTATGAAAGCTGGTTTAACTTAAAGCACTCTACATCTGCAAGTGTAGCCATGCCCTAAAAGTACAAAGTTTCAAGAAGTTCAATGAATAGAAGAGTGCTGGGGGCAGAACAGATCTAGACGAGGAGAAGAAGTCTGGAAGATAAATGTGAGAAGCGAGGGACATGTGTGTGTTTTGTTAAAAATACTATACGTTTGCCACTGAAGAAAAAAAAAATCCAGAATACTTAACGTTGTTTTAGTTAAATAAAAATTTTACTGTCTGTCTGGTGATGTTCTCCTCCTAATACAGCATGACAACAAAATCCTCCAAATATTAATGACTGACCTGTTGAGTTGGAGATCATTCACCTCTCAATTTCATAAATATCTGTTTCAATTACCTTTGGTAAATGAAATAACCAAACAATCATTCCTTTTCTAATATAGCTGCAAAACTAAATCTGAAAAGTTTTCAAAGTAAATCACTGTTTAAAAATGTATAGTGTGTACCATCTAAAAATGAAGTTATGAAGAATATGTATTAAGGTTATAACAACCAACAAGAATACACTTTTATATAGAAAATTAAATCGAGCCTTCCTGACTAGTGATTTAAATCAAATCCACCCTTTCTACTTCTCAGTGTACTTTCAAATTCTAAAGTTTTGCTGGCAAAGTATTATGTACTATAAACCTCAGGAGATTTACAGTCTACTGTCATAGCTCATAAGCACTATGAAACTTCCCTCATGGGACATAAAGCAAGTTCTCTTTTCACCCTCATCTGTAGCTTTGTCTCACTGAATTTCAGTTCTGCAGATTAAATTCTGTTAAAGTGAACAGTAGTTTAACTAAGTCTATGAAGATAATAGGTGCAGAAGTTTAAAGTTATGCAGCCAAAAGAACTAAATTGTTCCTCACACAGCCTTAGTAAAGAGTAGCTCTCATTAAGGATTTAATATTAGGCAAGTGTGAAGTTTAAGCAAAGTTGCTGGTATGGCAAACAGAACAGTGAATGACACTTGCCTGTACCTTAAAACTGGTCAGAGCAACTTCCAGAAAAACACATTATCTGGAAAGACCAGCTATATTACTTCTACAGAAACTATATTTCATGTGCCTGACCACAGAACATCGACTATTAGTTGGCAGTATATGGGCACGTTCAGGACAAGCCCTACATTCTATAAGTTGAGGTTATAACAAATATCCTACCACCTCCCACTGTCCCATGTTACTCTACACCTGCAAATGCCTTCAGACCTGGATTCCAGAATGGAGGAGTGGGAAGAACAGATTATTTCCATACAGGCATCCTATTTTGATAAGTACTGCTGCTTTGGTCAGTTTTTACAAGCAGGTGATAAAATTTAAAGGTCTCAATATATGTCAAGAATGCCTAGAACTTTATATAGTCTCCCTTTGGTGTCAAATTTTAATAAAATTGAAGTCTAAATAACCAGTTAATGCTTAACCAGTACAGACTAAACTGGTGTCATTGTGGATTCAAATAAGATATGGTTCACCTAGTCCTTCCACTATTGTCCCACAATACATCAGTGGCCTTCTCAAGTCTCCCAAAATGCACTGCTTCTGGAGCAGAGCTGGAGTTGTGGGATAAGTACACACAAATGAAAGTGTGTTTGAGTACAGTGTGAACGCAGGACAAAATTTAAATTCATTCAGCATAGCTAACTCAAACATAAGCCATTCAGTTACCAGTAATTAAACTCTCTGGTTATGACAAGGTCTGATGGTAGCACCTGCCAATTACTGTTGTCCACTTTGAATCTGAACTGGTACTTGAGCCTTTACTTGCTTCCACATGTTGATAAGTCATCTCCAAAGCAGAAACGCCCCAAAGTTGTCCTTCAGGTGGGGTGTAGGAATTATACTCTGCAAAGAAGCTACAGATTTTGATTTATTCAGATGTTTGCAGTGATCCAGAATCAGGCCACAGACTACTGATCCTCTTAAGGATAAGGAAATACTAGAATAGAAGTCTTTTCCCTTTGTAAGGTTCAGGCATCACTTCTACAGTTTGTTTTCAACAGAACTAAGATCTTTTCTCAATCTTTCCCATAAGGAATCCATGAAAAAGCAGATGAGCTGGAATCTGGCATACAGCTTTGAATAGGACGTCAAGCGAAATGATTTCCCCTGCCTGAAAGAGTTGGGACAAGTGTTCCCCAGATAGTGGAGAGGAAGGAGGAGACTCTGGATCTCCTGACCAGTTTGAGGTCATCCTGCATATCCTCAGATTTGTCTGAAGATCTGCTTCTTCCAACAGGGAAGTGCTTCACAAATTTTCTAGATATGTGAGTCAGCAGACACGCAGATAAGGTCTGCTGAGATTGCCCCTTGTGCAACCTGAAGGAAAATTTTCTGCAACGAACAGACTAACACAACCCAAGAGATCTGACAGTTTAATCTTATAGCCTTTAATTTATCCAAGACCTCATCAGTTTTAGGACTAAAGTCTCTTCAAATCACTCTGACTAGAGAATACAGAACTCCAAAGCAAGTCTCTCTCCTGCGGATACCTGCTGAATGAGATGTGGCCACTGTATCAGATTTCATACTTCATATAAGACATTCTAGGAGCATCTACAGCTTGACAGTCAGATTTCAAACAACTTTGCTTTGCCTCTGAAATGACCTGACTCCCAAGAGGCCATCTCAGACCATAATCCCACCAGGGTACTGTCCCTGTAAACTGATCATTGGCTTCAACTTTTGGATCACAAACATAAGTACTTCTGTAACTCCCATCCCCAGTATCAGAATATATCATTAGTGAGCTAATCATCCAGCCCGCCCACCCCCCTCCCCCCAGACCCCTTCAAGGCAAGGACAAATTGACAAACTGACTTTCCCCAATGTCACACAGACATTCTGTAGCAGAACTAGGAACTGAAATTTGATATCTCAAATCCCAGTTCACAGTGCCTTATTCACAATAAACATCTTCCTACAGGCCAGAGACTGATACCCCTATTTCCCTAACATAGCTAGGGAAATTTCATCTTCCCTACCCCATTCTACAAAGTCTATTGGACTGTTGCTACCTTAGCCACTTCTCACAACTTTCTCCTCTAGTAAAGTCTGAGAGAGAGAATTTGCTATTCCAGTTTCTGAGGTGTTTTTTAAGAGAAGTCTTCCTCCATGAAGAATTCTGCTGTTTCTCCAGGACTACTTCAGTGCAAAGTACAAACCTTTAAGTTAGTCTGCAGCATCAACACAGGAGTTACTGCACAGCACTTTAGCGCACACTGCTATTTACTCCGCATAGTCCAAACTGCAAAGCAGTATAGACATGGCCTGTCCAAATATTTTAAAGGGCTAAAAACTTTTTCAATGAAAGCTTAAAATCTGTAGAAATGTATGGCTTAGGAGCCCTTCCCACACAAAAGGATGTGGTTCTCCACTACCACCACCCTGTTTAAAGTTGGCATTTTAGAATGTGAATTTCACTCTACTGGAATGCCTCCAATGTTAGAATAAAAAGGCTGCATGTAGTTTTAGTTGCTATAGCACATGCCACAGCCATTTTTCAAATATTTAGAGATAAATTTTTTACAGCCAACATTTGGATTATGGTTATTTTAAAGTGCCCCATCCTTCTACAAAATTATCATTATCTTTGAATATGGGACTAGCATTCAAGGGCAGCCACCATACCAATACCCTTGTCAACAGATGAAAGAACAGTTATTCAGTGTCAGTCTTCCATCTGTTACAAGGTCTGAAATTTCTTCCAAGTCTTGCATTGTTAAAACACAAAGAATTAAAGGCTGAGTGATTAAGCCGTGTTATGACCTAACCACTTCAGGCTAGACTTGAGCTCTGAAACAAGTGCCTAGTACAAATGGTAAAGTCCATGCTAACCATGCCTACTAGTGTTCTGCATGATATTGACACTACTGCTGTTCTACAGTTGGCTACAACTCCCTCTGGGTACTTCTCAGTTCCTGGCACAAACTTGCAGAGACAGTGGACTCTAGGAGACTTTGAAAAGGCCACTGGGAGAGAACTGTCTGAACCACTTGTCATTTTAATGCTGTCTACAGGGGTGCTAGACTGGTGCAGAGTGAAATGATACCAACTAAACTGGAATTTAACCCAGCTGAAAGCAAAGGTAAGCCAAATGGTATTTGACAGGCATATCAATTTGTTGAACGTGTGCAGATCCAGTGCTACCCTTAGCATATCTGTAAAATCACAGATATTTTCACCACGGGAAATCATCAGCTAGCTATAGTGGTTTAATTCCAGAAGTAGAGAGCCTTTTTCAAAGTTAGCTTAAGACATTTTCAAGTTTGCCAAAGTAACATAAGCTACATCAGAAAAAGGCACTCTTACTCCATAAGTACAGGTCCACATGGGGAAATTACATTGCTATAGGTAACTTGGTATAATTATGCCAATAAATTTCCCCATGTAGACAAATCTCAAGCTTACAAGCTTTATCAGAGTGGTATTTTTTGGCACTCCATGAGCTACTTTAAGTTGATCAATGGAAAACATTAAAAGAAAGCTTCCTGAACACTTACAAATGCCATGCAATCACAGCAGAAAAAAAAATTAGTCTGCATGTGTGGTGCAAGTCCATTGCTGGTGCATCAGAACAGAAATGGCCTCAAAGATCTCCACATCAGCCAGAAGCTATACATTTTATTTTATCCAAATTTTGAGTTAGAATCGAAACACGTAATCCACACCTGAAAACACACAGGAAGGTTGCACACATGGGGCTTGTATTTAAAAGTCAAAGTTCAGGGCTGGTTCTTGTTTTGGAGAAGTATGCCATTTGTTTGGCAGACTAAGCAGAGTAGCAAAAGATTCCTCAACAGTTTACTCTTGGACAGCTGTCCTTTTCAGGTATTTATTAGATACTACGGGGATGACTACTTTAGAATTTCTTATAATGCTTTCCAGAGTACAAGAGAAACTGACAGTCTCCTACAAAAAGAGTAGGAGACAGGAGTCTGGAGACTTTTCTGACCTAAAGTTTTTTAGGTGTATTTTCCTTCAGATGTGTTTTAGGTAACTATGTTCTGATGAAGCTACTTGTAAATAAGCAGTAGCATACAATAAATAAAAAAAATAAATAAATTTGTAAATGAATTGGAGACTAGCTGGTCACAGAGGTGACATGAGTGATGTGTGCTGAGTGCAGCTAATTAGTGTGTATTGTTTGCTGAGGGCACAAATAGGGGCTCCCTGCAGTTGCAGAGGTGGGCACTGGCAGGGTGGATTCGCTGGCAGATGGGGGGATATTGTTTGGGCTCTGACTGGGAGGCATTGAGTTGACCTGGGTGAAGCTGAGACAGGACTAAGTGAGGCACTCCCAAAATTGGAACTAAGGGCTCCCTGAAATACTTCCCACCACAGCTGGCAAGACACACGAAGTTCCCTGGATAAAATCTGCTCTCCCACAGGATAAGTCATAAACTAGGGGCACTCTGCCTTGCGTCCACCTTGAAAAACATCAATTCCACACAGATCCCCCAAGAGATTGATCAGTTCCATACTGTCCTTCCTGCCACCCCATCAGTTCCATACTCATCCACTCCTCAACCACCTGGAGTCGAATCAACTCCATGCCATTCTGAGCATCCCTTCCTATCTGCATTCGCTCACTTGTAAATGAGCGGTAGCATACAATAAATGGCACTGTACTGTTATGTCTAGCTGAATATATTCAGCTAATCAGTTTGACAACTATGGTCACATCACCCTCCACTAACAGACAACCAGTAGTAGCAGAGGGGATTAAAAGGGAAGAATAGATTAGGAAAAATTAGTAGGCACTACCACCTACCAAAATACAAGAATCTGATACAGTGGAGCTTCCAATTAGCAAATATTAAATCTGAAACTGGGCAGAAAAACAATTAGATATAGCAGTTACAAAGGTCAAATAAGGCTTTCACTAGAAGGTTTAAAATGCTTACTGGGTAAATTTTCCAGCTGAGGAAAAAATACAAGCTTATACAGCAAGTACATATGCCTATTGATGTTACAACACTCAATACTGAAGTTAAACAAAAGCAAACTTGCACCTGGGAAGGACTTCCTGAGTTTCAGGATCTGGGGTTAGATAGCAACTCCCACACATAGAATTACCTCCAGCCTCAAAAGAAAACTCCTGGGCAGCACCTTACATGTCCTCCACAGCAGAAGGAAACTTTGGGGGGCTTTGAGCAGAAAGCTTGTTAGGATCTGAGGATTTTATTCCCTATATTAGAGTCTTATTTGTTTAACTTTGATAATCAAAATGAGTTTACCGCTTTTGACTCAGGGATTATGCGGAGACCATATAACTAAGTGAGCAACCAGAACTCTCTTCTGCCTCAGATTTTGTCACCCAGCTTTAAAAAAAGAGTTGATTTAGGTCGTTCAACTCATACAAGATGTAGAGGTTTTTCTGCTTGTTTACCACTACAGATTTCAGCTTCTGTGGGTGCATATTGTGAGCACTAACCCCATGACAGAAGGCAAAGTGTTCAAGATTTAATAATAGTTTTCTTTAGTCGAGAAAAGTTATTGATCTTAAATACGTGTTGATAAAAATCCAGAAGATTTGAGGAGTCTGGTTACAGCACCTCACCCTCAGTTTTTCAGCTTTCACTGTCTGCTCTTACAATGTCACTAATTTCTCTCTCCAGCCTACAGAGCCCACATTTCTCTCGCATGAGACTACCTGGGTCTTTGAAAGGCACCTGCCAGGCCACTTTCGAGCCTCAGAACAACAAAGATTTGCAATCGCCCCAAACCGCCCCGTGCGGGGTCCCTTCAGGCCAGCTCGGCTCGCCCGGCGATGGCTGAGAAGTGACAGTCCTGGGGCGGCCTGAGCTCGAGGGGCTGACAGCGACAAGCAGCATGTCTACCTCGGCCACGCGAGTGGGCTGGCTCCCGATTCAGAGCCGCCGGCGCGGAGCCCCGCTCTGGGGCTGCGGGAAGCCCCTGCCCGAGCAGGCTCCCTCTCGGCCGAGCGCACGCGGGCCGGCGGGCAGCCGCTCGGGGCTCGCCTCGCAGCAGAGGAGCCCCTGCCAGCAAGGTTACGTAAGGGGGGGGGGCGGGCTGCCCCACCACTAAGCCGCCCCCCGCCCAGTACTCGGGACCCGGGGGGCGAGGCCAGGCCCTTCGCGGGGCCTACAGCACAGCAGAGCCCGACCCCTGGCTGCGGCCTGAGCTCGGCCGGGTGCGGACACGGAGGCCGAGGTGGCGGCCGGGAACGGGAGGAAGCCTCCCTCCCAGGCTGCCGAGCAGGAGCCCGGCCGGGCCCTCCCTGCGCGCGACGCCCCGGCCCGCGAGCCCTTACCTTGTGGATTCTCTTCAGCGCCATTGTGTGTGTGAGGGGCTCGGTGCGGGGAGGGGGCGCGCGGCTCGGGCGGCGTGGGGGAGGGAGGGGAGCTCGTTCGGGATTATTTAGCGGGGGGAGGGGCGCGGCGGTGGCAGAGCTATTGGGAGGGGGGAGGTGCAGCGCAGGGAGTCTCGGTGCGGCGGAAGGGCCTCTCTGTTCCTCGGCAGCCACTGGGCTCTTACTCGCTGCCGCAGCTGCTACCGCATCACTCCGCGGGGCCTTTATGCGCTGCTGCCTCCGAGGCCGTATCACTCCGCCACCATCCCAATAGTCACCAGCGGGGCAGCCGGGCGGAGGGGCAGCATCACCTGGTGATGAGGCCCGCTCGGGTACAGGAACTATTTCCTCACTCTCCTTTCACACAGAACTCTCCAGAAAGGGGCTCGGAGAAGCGGAAGGATACGATCGGGGAGAGAAGACGATGGAGTGAAGTAACTTCTCGCGAGAAGAGAAAGAAAGAGGTTCCGGACGGTTGAGGGGCAGAGTAGCAGGGAAACTTGGAGCGGCTGCGCAGTGCGGAGGAGGCCCGGGCCTAGAGGAGGAAGGTTCCGGCTGGCGGCTGTAACGCGTGTCGGGATCTGGCGCTGCATGGGAAGGGGAGAGCCTGTCTCCTTCCCGCCCGGGGACACTTCCCCGCCTTTCTCCGGCCTGGGCCCATAACCCTCCCCGCCTCCCTTTCCCCTCCAGGGGACCCCCTTCCCTGCCTCTCTCCGGCCTGGGCCTATGTCCCCCTCCCTGCTTCCCTTTACCCTCCAGGAGACCCCCCTTCCCTGCCTCTCTCTGGCCTGGGCCCATGACTCCCCTGCCTCCCTTTCCCCCTCCAGGGGACCCCCTCCCCTGCCTTTCTCTGGCCTGGGCCCATGACCCCTCCCCTGCCTCCCTTTCCCCCTCCAGGGGACCCCCTCCTCTGCCTTTCTCTGGCCTGGGCCCTGCCCACCCATGCTGCTCCCTTGCCTCCCTTTCCCCTCCAGGGGACCCCATTCCCTCGTCTCCAGGCTAGGCCTGTGCCCACCCTGCCTTCCTTGGCCTCCTCTGCGCTGCCCCCACTCTCCTTTTCAGGGGGCCCTGTGCTCCTCACTTTTGGATTGTAGGCCTTGCCCCAGTTCTAGCTCGCTGAGCAAGTGCCTGCACACACTAGGGTTCCTTCCCCAGCTCCTACCAGGGCTTGTGCTTGGAGGCACCTTTGGGCAAGGTCAGGTGCACTTTTGCCTACCCCTTAAGGCAGAGGTGGACAAATTACAATCTGGGGGCCACATCAGTTCTCCAGATGTTTTATTCCAGGCCTTAAGCTCCCACTGGGAAGCAGAGTCTGGGGAGCAGGGTCAGGGTCTTGCCCCACTCATCCTGGCTCCCTGGAAGTAGCGGTATGTTCCACCTCTGGCTCCTACATGTAGGGGCAGCCAGGGGGCTCTGCACACTGCCCCCATCCCAACTGCTGCCCCTGCAGCTCCTATTGGCCGGGAGCTGTAGTGACAGTGCTTGTGGACAGGGCAGTGCCCAAGGTAGTCTGACTGAACCTCTGCGTAGGAGCTGGAGGGAGGACCTGCCACTGTTTCTTGGAGCTGCTTGAGGTAAGCGTTGCCCAGAGCCTGATCCCTCTCCAACCCTCCAGACCCCTCAGTCCTATCCCAGAGCACCCTCCTCCACCCCAACTCCATCCCCAAAGCCCATACTTCCAGCCGGAGTCCCACACCCCAACCCCCAATTTTGTGAGTATTCATGGCCTGCCATATAATTTCCATACCCAGATGTGGTCCTCAGGCCAAAAATTTTGCCTACCTCTGCGTTAAGGGCTCAGAATGGTAAGCCTTCGGCTCTGCTTTCCTGCTTGGTGACCCACAACATAATAGCCTCGGCAGTGATAAGGGAAATAGATCCTCTCATGGACTTTCTCTGAAAGGAGAAGTTGGAGGTCTCTAGGGCTACGTCTACACTACAGGATAAATTCGAATTAGCTTAAACCGATTTTATAAAACAGATATTATAAAGTCGATTGTGCACGTCCACACTAGGCACATTAATTCAGTGGTGTGCGTCCATGGTCCGAGGCTAGCATCGATTTCTGGAGCGGTGCACTGTGGGTAGCTACTGTAAAATAATGAGGCCAATAACTTCGATTTGCGTCCACACTAACCCTAATCCAATACAGTAATATCGATTTTAGCATTACGCCTCTTGTTTTGTAGGAGTTCAGAAATCGATTTAAAGAGCCCTTTAAATCGATATAAAAAGCAGTGTAGTGTGGACGGGTGCAGCGTTAAATTGATTTAACGCTGTTAAAATTGGTTTAACAGCGTAGTGTAGACCAGACCTAGGAGTAATGGGCCTCTCCACAAAGGTTGGTCCTGTGAAAGTCTAGACTTTCTGCTCTACAGGCAGTACTGAAAGGACTTGAGGCATAGTTGGAAACGGGGTGGGAGGAGGTTCACTTTTAAATTTCTGTGCCAAAGGATTTAATAATACTTGTTCTTTATTCCCCATGGTTGTAGGTAACCCTGCAGTGGGAGAAGCAGGAATAGGGCATCCTGCAGCCTGTCATCATACAGACCAGGCTGAGAAGCTACCTTTTCTTTGACTTAGCATAATTTCTTGCCACTCAGCTGCAAAAATGTGAAAGTATCTGGAAGAATGCATCTTTTGGTTGCTCCTGTTTGCTGTGCCTCTCCTTTTCCTGCCTGTCTGTTGCTTGCCCTCTTTAATGTATGTTTGCCTTGTTCATAGTGTGCCATGTAACAGTATTTGAAAGTAGTTTAAAATGAGTTGTATGCACACTCAGTATAGTTAAACACATTGGAAAAATAATGCATGTGAGTACCTGAAGGGACCAGTTCATAGCAAAGTTTGAACTGTTGAATACACAGAGAAAGCCATGTGGCACACAGTCTGGCAGATTGTTTTCAGCCATAGTTCTTTATTTTTGAACAGTAATTCATCTTGTTTATTACAGCAGTGCCTTAGGGCTGGTGGTATTGTACAAACACAGAGTAGTCAATTCCTGCCCCTGCAGAGCTAACAATCTAAATAGATAAGATACACTGGGAGGGGAGGGAAGGGGTAGGACACAGGGAGAGTGAACAAGGTGATGGCAGGAAGGGTCATGTTCTATGATTTTTGGAGGGGTATGGGTTTACTTAAGAGGGGATAAGCTAAATGAAAGAGGAATCAGGTGGGGAATGGGATAGGTAAGGGGAGAGTGGAGCTGAGGTGAAGAGTGAGGGATAGGGAGCAAACAGCCAATTAACACAAGGCAGAGAAAGTTGTGTAGAAAATGCTGCTATAGTTTAAATTATAGCATGGACAATTTATCAACTGCAGCTTCAGAGAAGAATAGCTACCACCAGGCATTTTCTCAGCTTTGTCATGTGCTGTGTGGAAATAAAAACAGCAATTCCAGCTATTTAGCCAGCTGCCTAGCTGGAAATATCTGATTTTTTTTTTTTAAACTGATTGTGAAGCAACAGTTATTTTCTGTGATCCCAGCACTTCCACCACTAACAACAGTGGAATTCATGACTTATTACCCATTTGAAGTATAATACATATGAGTCACTACATTTGCATAAGGAAAAGAAAAATTGCTTTATTGATCTTACCACTTGATTTTGTATGATTTCTGGTTAGGAGCATGCAATCCTATCACTACTTACGCTAGTGGTGTGCTTCTGTAAGGGAGCCACCATGATGCTTCCTGAGGAAGACACTTCCCTTGTAAGGATTATCCTCCTATGTAACAATTGCAAGCCATCTGGAGACCTAAAGCTGAGGAAATGGCTCATTAGTTCAAGTGAGCTGGTAGATGAATCATTGTCATGTAATCTACTCTTGCTGACACAAAATTGGGAGGGTTGGACAAAACAATGTGGAAACTTCCTTAGTCACATTCTGCATAATACAGTCCAGGTTAAATATTCAGCACCCTTGCAGGATGGGGTATAACAACTATAACCCACCCTAACTGTGAGCCCCTAGCCACACTGGGCCAGCGGGAGCGGCCCCAACCCTGCGCCAGCTGGCTAGAGCAACCCCAGCCCCGTGCCTCTGAGAGTAGCCCCGGCCACGCCTGCCAGCCCTAGCCCTTCTCTTATATTGGTTCACTGATTCAGTTTTAATTGTTTAAATGGTTAACTTTTTAAACAATATTTACATCCCTATCTGGAACTCCCTCTTCTGGCCTTCAAACCAGCCCCTCCCCCACATCTCCAAGCTCACCAGAAGCAAGCTCCACACAGACCCTGCCAGAACAGATGCAAAAGGTGCAGATGTATATACTCTGCTAGACCAATCAACACTCACGTCAACACACCTTTCAAGTTTCATGGGTCCTACACATGCCAATCAACATGTGATGTACCTCATCGAGTGCATTAAATGCCCCTATAACAACTATGTGGGTGAAACCAATCATTATGCTCTTGAATGAACTCACACAGGAAAATTCTAAAAGACAAAACCCACCATATTTCATATGGGTGAACACTTATCGCAAAGTGATCACGCTATTTCTGACCTATCAGGCCTCATCCTCAAAGGAAACCTGCACAACACTTTTAAAAGATGAGCCTGGGATCTTAAATTCATAACTTTGCTAGACACCTAAAATCATGGTCTTAATAAAGATACTGGGTTTATGGTTTATTACAACAATCTGTACCTACTAATCCCCTTTTTTGTCCTACAACTACAGGAGTGTTAGGCCACTTCCCCTTGAATGGTCCCTTAGAATATGTGTATGTAGATGATGTAGGGAGGAGGGGTTTAGATTTATTGGGAACTGGAGAAACTTTTGGAAAAAGGGGGAGCCTATAGGACAAGGATGGGCTCCACCTAAATCAAAATGGAACCAGGTTGCTGGCACTTAAAAAGGTTATAGAGCAGTTTTTAAATTAAGGGCTGGGGGCGGGGAAAACCGACAGGTGCAAAGAAGCACATGCTTCGAACAGAGACATCCCTTAGGGAGGATCTATTAATGAAGATTCTCTATGTCCTAGTGAGGAGAGGATGGATGATGATAAAATAGAGGTAGGATCTGATGAGAAACAGTCAAATGAAAAGAGTCCCCTTCAATTAAATCATGTAATGGCAGACAGCTAAAAAGTGACAAGTTTTTAAATGCTTATATACCAATGCTAGAAGTCTAAATAAGATGCGTGAACTAGAGTGTCTTGTATTAAATGAGGATATTGATATAATAGGCATCACAGAAACTTGGTGGAATGAGGATGATCAATGGAACACAGTAATACCAGGGTACAACATATATCAGAAGGACAGAACTGATCGTGCTGGTGGGGGAGTGGCACTATGTGGGAAAGAAAAAGTCTAGAATCAAATGAAGTAAAAATCTTAAATGAACCAAACAGTACCATAGACTCTCTATGGATAGTAATTCCATGCTCTAATAATAAAAATACAGCAGTAGGGATATTTTACTGCCCACCTGACCAGGATGTTGCTAGTAACTATAAAATGTGCAGGGAGATTAGAGAGGCTGTTAAAATAAAAAATAATAATGGATTTCAGTATCCCCATATTGACTGGGTACATGTCACCTCAGAACGGGATGTAGTTTCTTTGACATGTGAAATGACTTCTTCTTGGAGCAACTAGTCCTGGAACCCAGAAGAGGTGAGGCAATTCTTAATTTAGTCCTAAGTGGAGCACAGGATCAGATCTAAGAGGTGAATATAGCTGGACTGCTTGGTATTAGTGACCACAATATAATTAAATTTAACATCTCTGTGGCGGGGAAAACACCACAGCAGCCCAACATTAGCATTTATTTTCAAAAAGGGGGACTACACAAAAATGAGAAAGTTAAACAGAAATTAAAAGGTACAGTGAAAAAGTGAAATCCCTACAAGCTGCATGGAAATTTTTTAAAGACCCAATAATAGAGGCTCAACTTAAATGAATACCCCAAATTAAAAAACATAAGAGAACCAAAAAAAGTGCCACTGTGGCTAAACAACAAAGTAAAAGAAGCAGTGAGAGGCAGAAAGGCATCCTGTAAAAAGTGGAAGTTAAATCCTTTAATGAGGAAAATAGAAAAGAGCATAAACTCTGGCAAATGAAGTGTAAAAATATAATTAGGAAGGCAAAAAATTTGAATAACACCTAGTCAAAGACTCAAAAAGTAACAGCAAAAAAAAATTTAAGTACGTCAGAAGTAGGAACCCTGCTAACCAACCAATGCGGCCTCTGGATGATTGAGATAGGAGCGCTCGAGGACAATAAGGCCATTGCAGGGAAACTAAATGAATTCTTTGCATTGGTCTTCATGGCTGAGGATGTGAGGGAGATTTCCAAGCCTGATCCATTCTTTTTAGGTGACAAATCTGAGGAACTGTCCCAGATTGAAGGATAGCACCAACTTTTCTCAGTGCTGGTGGGTGCTCAACCCCCCTAACCCTGCTTTGATTCCACCCTTGCCCCATCCCTTCATGCCCCTGGCCCCATTCCAACCCCTTCCCCAAAGTCTCCACCCGAGCCCTGCCTCTTCCCCAAGCATGCTGTGTTCTCCCTCTGCACCCCCCCCCAGCGCTTGTTGCCACAAAACAGCTGTTTCGCATTGACAAGCACTGGGAGGTAGGGGGAGAAGCAGGGACATGGCATGCTCAGGGGAAGAGGTGGAGGTGAGCTGAGGCGGGGAGCTGCTGGTGGGTTTTTTCCTGTGGGTGCTCCTATGGATTGAGGTGTCATTAGAGGAGGTTTTGGAACAAATAGATAAACTAAACAGTAATAAGTCACCAGAATCAGATGGTAGTCATCCAAGAGTCCTGAAGGAACTCAAATGTTAAATTGCAGAACTACTAACTCTAGCCCATTAGCTATCATTTAAATCAGCTTCTGTACCAAATGACTGGAGGATAGCTAATGTGATGCTGATTTTTAAAAAGGGCTTTAGAGGTGAACCTGTCAATTACAGGTGGGTAAGCCTGAACTCAGTACCAGGCAAACTGGTTGAAACTATAGTAAAGAACAAAATTGTCAGACACATAGATGAACATAATTTGTTAGGTAGAAGTCAGCATGTTTTTTGTAAAGGGAAATCATGCCTCACCAATCTACTAGAATTCTTGAGGGGGTCAACAAGCATGTGGACAAAGGGGATCCAGTGGATATAGTGTACTTAGATTTTCAGAAAGCCAAGACAAGGTCCCTCACCAAAGGCTCTTAAGCAAAGTAAGCTGTTGTGGGATAACAGGAAAGGTCCTTTTATGGACTGGTAACTAGTTAAAAGATAGGAAACAGTGGGTAGGAATAAATGGTCAGTTTTCAGAATGAAGAGAGGTAAATAGTGGTGTCCCCCAGGGGTCTGCACGGGGCCCAGTTCAATATATTCATAAATGATCTGGAAGAAGGGGTAAACAGTGAGGTGGAAAAATTTGCTGATGATACAAAACTACTCAAGATAGTTAAGTCCAAAGCAGACTGCAAAGAGCTACAAAAGGATCTCACAAAACGGTGTCTTGGCAACAAAAATGGCAGATGAAATTCAATGTTGATAAATGCAAACTAATGCACGCTGGAAAACATATTCCCAACTATACATACAATATGATGGGATCTAAATTAGCTGTTAGCACTCAAGAAAGAGATCTTGGAGTCATTGTGGATAGTTCTCTGAAAATATCCAGTAAATGTGTAGCGGCACTCAAAAAAGTGAACTAAATGTTGAGAATCATTAAGAAAGGGATAGATAGTAATACAGAAAATATCATATTGCCTCTATATAAGTCCATGGTACACCCACATCTTGAATACTACGTGCAGATATGGTCGCCCCATCTCAAAAAAGATATTGGAATTGGAAAAGGTTCAGAAAAGGGAAACAAAAATTATTAGCTGTATGGAACGGCTGCCATATGAGGAGAGATTAATAAGATTGGGATTTTTCAGCTTGGAAAAGGGATGACTAAGGGGAGATATGATAGAGGTCTATAAAATCATGTGGAGAAAGTAAATAAGGAAGTGTTATTTACTCCTCATAACGCAAGAATTAGGGGTCACCAAATGAAATTAATAGGCAGCAGATTTAAAACAAAAAGAAGTATTTTTTCATACAGTGCACAGTCAACCTGTGGAACTCTTTGCCAGAGGATGTTGTGAAGGCCAAGACTATGCCAGGGTTAAAAAAAGAACTAGATAAGTCCATGGAGGAAAGTCTATCAATGGCAATTAGCCAGGATGGACAGGGATGGTGTCTCCTAGCTGCTGTTTGCCAGAAGCTGGGAATGGGCAACAGGGGGATGGATCACTTGATGGTGATTACCTGTTCTGTTCATTTCCTCTGGGGCACTTGGCATTGGCCGCTGTCAGAAGACAAGATACTGAGCTAGATGGACATTTGGTCTGACCTAGTGTGGCCATTCTTATGTGCTAACTATTTGTGCTAAACTGTCCATTTAATCTTCTATTTAGCGGTGATACTGTACCTTTTCCAGACCTGAAGAAGAGCTTTCTGTACATTGTGATGGAGCAGTGGGAGAGTGTCCAGGGGAGATATATAAGCCCTAGGTAATTAAGGTATGGTTCCCTGTAGTCTAGGGAAGATTACTACAGGTTAATTGGAGCACCTGTAGCCAATTAATACCCTCTCAGGGACCTAATAAAAAGCCGTGCTTCAGCTAGACAGGGTAGAGTGAGGAAAGAGAGAGGACTGGAGTTTGGAGGTATGTTGCTGAGAATTGAAAGACTAGAGATCTGGAGGAAGGGAGACCCTGCCCTTGCGCAGCAGGGAGATTCACGCTTAGTCCTTGACACTGGGAGAGGAACCCTACCAAGGGGGAAGAAGGTAAGAAACCGACAGAGGTTGGGAGGGGCTGGGGCTCGGAGTGAAGAGCAAACCCAGACCCCTTCCCTCTTTTTCCACCTTCCTGGGCTCCTGGTGGGGGTCCTTGGTGCCCCAAAAGCAGAGCAAGGGATGGTGTTCTCGTCCCCCTGCCAAGAAAATCATGGGACTCCTCCCCATACCAACACTGGCCATTTTGTCACATGATCAAAAGCTTGTCCCTCTCACTCCAACAGAAGTTTGTCCAATAAAAGTTGTTACAAAACTGTTTCTCTAATATCGCAGGACCAATATGGCTACAACAAAACTGCATACAAACACCCTGTGAGTCAAATCAAATTCAGAACCCTTGGGTATGACACACTGTACAAATGTTGCCAAACTTCTAAAAAGGACAGAACTTTCAGATCTCTGTCTGAGTCAGATACAATGCTTCAAGGATTTACCCAGGATAGGGTTTACATTGGGTCTCTAGGTTTAATCCCACATGTCCATTTGTGATTAATGCCCATTTCTAATCCAGTGGCAGGTTGCCAGGTAACATGCTGGAATGTTTGCTGTTTTTCCTTTCCCTCAGGCAGTGGTGAGCTGGAGCCAGTTCGTGCTGGTTCATGCGAACTGTTTGTTAAATTTTGAAGCAGTTTTAGAACCGGTTGTTAACCTGTTTCCCTGCGAGGGGGCACTGCGGCTTTGATGTGCTCCGGCTGGGAAGAGATGTAATTCCTCCTTTAGCCGCCAGGGGCACTGCACTGCAGAATCCATGTGGGCCGCCACCTGGCCCTGGGCACAGGCCCTGTTGCTGCTGGTGCGACCCTGACCCTGGCCCTGAGGCTCCCACTGCTGCCTTGTGGGTCCCTGGCTGCTCTGCTGGGCCTGGGCTGTGTCCTGCTGCTCAGGCTGGTCCAAGCTGCTCTCCCTGTGAGTACCCGCCACCCTGCCTGCAGTCAGCCCCTGTCTCCAGCCAGCCCTGCACCCCCTGCCCGCAACCAGCCCCTGCCGCACCCCCTGCCCTGCCTCCAGCAGCCCCGCCCCCTGCCCTGTCTCCAGCCAATCCCTGATACACACCCTTGCCTGAAGCCAGCCAGCCAGCCCCACATTCCTCTGTCTCCAGTCAACCCCTGCCACACACCCCCGCGGCCCTGCCCAAAGCCAGCCAGCCCCACACTCCCTGCCCTGCCTGCAGCCAGACCTGAACCCCCTGCCTCCAGCTAACCCTGCCCCACACCCCTGTCTGCAGTCAGCTCCACGTCCACTGGTGCCCTGCAGTTCCCAGGGCAGTAACCCTGCACACCTGCTTCAATGAGGGGGACAGGGAGCAGCTGGGACCCACATATGTGCACACCCTAGGGTGACCAGACAGAAAGTGTAAAAAATCGGCACAGGACAGGGTGGGGGGGTAATATGAGCCTATATAAGACAAAGACCCAGAAATCGGGACTGTCCCTATAAAATCAGGACTTCTGGTCACGCTAGCACACCCCCAGGGAATGGCAGGGACCCACACATGTGAAATGGAGCTCATTTCTTGTTCAGGCCCATCTTTTAAAAAAAAACTTTAGGTGGGGTTAACATACATCAATATTTTCCTGGACATGTCAGGCTTTATAGTTCTTAAATCACTGTCCGGGAGAAATTTTTAAAATTTAAAATTCCCGGGAAAATACGGACATATTTTTTATTGTTAAGTATGGCTCTCAATAACTCAATGCATTGCCACTTCTTATGGAGAAAGGTACAAAAAATACCTACTGTGGCACATCCCTTAAATCAGAACTTTTTATAGGGAACCTGTTAAGATTTTGGCAGTTCATCACTGCCCTCAGGTTCAGGTTAAACTAGCAGCGGGAGGACTTACTGATGTCCTCTTAGACTTACCACAATTACTAATTATTTGTATGCTCTTAAAGACCTCAGTTAGGGTGGGGGCCATATGCTAGGTGACATACTGATATATAGAAAGACAATCTCTCTGCCCCAAAAAGTTTACAACCTTTAACCTGAATTTGCTGCTGGTATAAGCAGGGGCAGCTCTGTCAAAAGAAATTGCTCCCATCTGCCCCAGTGTTGTCTTTATCCCTTTGTCTTTGCATCACATCTTACGCATTACCGAAAAAAGAATGAGTCATGGGAAAGGACAATCTTGAGGTGTTATGATCGCTGTGGTATTATAAATAAGCAGGAGGTTAGACCAGATGAGCATGATGTTAAAGTCAGTCTATAAACCCTGGTAGCTTGAAACAAATGCCCTTTGCTGTTTTTAACTCTCTATTATACCTGCACTATAACTTCTGGTTATAGGGTTGTTCTTGAGTGCTGATTTGTTACTTTTTGTGTGTATATGAACATAGATCCAGAGTTTTTACATTGGGTTCTACCTGCACACCTAAAAATGGGCATTGGAGTGGACAGGTGGATTTTTAAGCTGTGCAAATACAGAGCTGCCCTGTCAAGGGATTTAGGGGACTGATCCTTCACCACTGAACTCATTGGGAGTTCTGCCATTGACTTCAATGACAGCAGGGTCAAGCCCTTATTCATCAACACTCAGAAATGGTGGGGAGTGGAGATGATATGGAACTTTGCAAGAAAGTGGTGAGAGCAGCCCATAACAGAAAGTGGAAATACCCCAGAAGTGTGTCAAACGACAGGAAAAATATTTCTGTCCACTCGTTTTAACTGCTAAAATGGCTCTAATGGGCTAAATTATGCCTTTCAAGGCTCAAGAGGCAAAATTCTGTGACTCATAGCAGAGTTGCATTTTTTAACCACAAAGTGACTAGTTTTAAATGAAAACATACCCAGCAGATCATTTTACAGCTATTATAAAGATATCAAGCAAGCCATATTTTACCTACAGTATTAAAAAAAAATCCTAATGTGTCAAGCCTCGAGCTTTTTGAACTTGTCAATAAAGCATTGTTGTAGTAAGGAAAACCAATCATTAAATTATTTAAGCAAATTTAATGCTTGTGAAAAGCACAAGTCTGTTTGAGAGGCCTGGAGAATGCAGTTTTCTATACACAGAGCAGTTACAGCATATATAGCAGTAATGCAAGATTCTCCTAGAGTGTCCTGCCAGCGCTCCTCAACTGTGCCCTAAAGATTAGCACTTTTAGCAGTGAAAGGAAAGTTCCATTCACTTGTTGGCCTCTCCATCAAGAGCACCAATAACAGTGAAGATTACAGTGGTAGTTTTGTGAGTGATATACACATGAAACCTGTGCATTTGATTTCATGTAGGCTGTCATGAAAGAGTCAGTGACTTTTGATCCGTACCACTCAGGGATGGAGTCAAACCAGTAACCATGAGCTGTGTCTTTCTCCCAATCTTCTAAACCATATAATCTCTTCCTAGTTGCATAGCTACAGCATCAAGGCATGAATGGATGATCATCATGAGTGTGATCAGAAACAAAAGAGCAGCCTATGCTGGACTAACTAGAAACAGAGAGAGCCAGGGCTAGAAATAGTGACATGGACACTGACTAGATAAGTATTACATTAAAAACAAAATCCTTAAACAGTCATGTCTATAGTCTCTTAAAAACCTCTAAATCTTACAAATTTCTATGCTTCCTGAATCTGAGTTACTAAAATAGACATTTTTAAATCTCTCTGTTATAATAATCTAGCATTTTCACTGTTTATAATATTTCTTTCTCCTCGGCAATCTTGGCACTGTGGAATGAGACCGTTCAGTTGCAACTTACTGTTAGATTTTCTTTTGGGTTCTTATGCTGTTGTGGTTGGGTGTCCAGCCCTGCAGGCAGGTTTTTCAATTTTTAGCTTTTATTCTTTTGTTTTCTGAACGCTGAAAATGTTTCATATTAATTTTTGTAACTCTCAAGCCCTCCAAAGAAGATATCCGTGTCTGTTCCCTTACATGTGTGGTCAAGCATGAGTGGCATTGTAACTATAAACAGTTCTAAAGAAAATAGAAGAACCTGTGAGCAAGGAGTGAAGGTCCCAATTGCATGTGCTTAACTTGAAGTCAGTGGGACTTAACGTTAAGCATAGTCATGATTAGAGGGTCTAGCCAGCTGAATGGAAAGAACATCTCAGTCCTGTTTACTGATGTTCAGCATCACATTCCGCCCATTCATTTTTAATTTATTTTGATTTAAAGCAATATATGTTCAAAAAAGCACCTATCCTACGCTCCTGGTGCTTCTGCCAGTATTTAAGAATGCAATCAACAAAAGCAGAACCACAGCTGCTGTCTGCTCCCAAGCCAAAAATAACCAACCACAACAAAATCAAGCCTAACAGTACTGTCCATCCCCATACAAACAAGAGCCTCTATTATGACCTCTTTTTCCTTCAAAGGCCGGGGCAAAGAGATGTTCCTTGCAGACGGCCATGAAGGTCACCAAATTCAGGCTAGTTTAGACCAGAAGTAGATTCTATGTTGAAGGCCCTTCACAGAGAACTCCTAGACAGTATCATTCTCTCTTATTTAGTCCAAGGGGGCTCTAGCATCACTGCTTATAACTGTGGCAGTAGGGCTCGGAGGGAAAGGTGGTTCCTCAAGAAGACCAGTCTCAAGTCAGTAAGGGCTTTATAGGTGAAAACCAACATACTAAATTCCATGCAGACACCAAAAAGCAGCCAACACAGCTATCTATCCATCCCTGTCACAGGGCATCTCCATCACCATCTGGTGATCCACAGTGCCTGACTAGTTCAGATGGTTTCAGTCACAAATGTACTGCAGGCTGTTTATCTTTCACCAAGGTGTATATTTATTCCCCTCTTACATAGGAATACCAGGCAATACAGGTGTACACTAAGGATAGGCTTCATAGGTACTAGAACAATTTTTATGGTGGGGGTACTGAAAAGCATTGAACAAAACTGTAAACCCTGTATGTGATGGAAACCACTTCAGATGACAGGGTGCTGCCACACCCCCTGCACCTCTAGTTCCAGCACCTGCAACACTCACTCCCCAGCCCAGGTTCACCCTGTGAGCCTCCTTCTGAGCTATACCTTGCTTCCTGTTTCCTCCCCTTATATTCTCCCCAATCCTTATTAGCCCGGTGGTTGTCATCCAGATACTCACAATCCCCCACCAGAAAGTGTGTAACTGCCCTCAGCTGAGCCTGCAGGCAATGTCAGTGATCAGGGTGCTGCTGGAAGAACCCCATCACAATCCCCATACACCCCAATCTATCTAATAAGATTCCAGTGTTGTCATTCGGTCTGTGTGTCATTCTGAAGCCTAGAATGTCTGTTGAGTCATTGTGAAGTGATGGAAACAACTACAGGCATGGTTGAGGGCTCTTTTTGTTAAGAATATCAGGGATCATCCCTGGGATTCGCAGTCTCTCACCATCCAGTTTTTAAGTTCTCAGCCGTCTTCTGCTTTTTTACACTTTATAAATTACAGCAGTATGACAGCATGGGCTTTCACTTAGTTTGACTTGGAATTGTGGAGAAGACGGGAAATGTTAAGAGGACCAAAGCATGCTAATTTACTTATATGGCCCCCCATTACCATACTATCTCAGCATCTCACAACCTTTAATATATTTTTCCTCACAATGACCCTTGAGGTAGCAAGTGCTATTATCCGCAATTTGCAGATGGAAAAAATTACAGATGGAAAACAGAGACACAAAAGCCCAGATGCTCAAAGGTATTTAGGCACCTAACTGCCATTGAAATCAATTAAAATCACCAAGGAAGTCTGTGACAGCATATGGAATTGAACCCAGATTTCCCAGCTTCTAGGGTAGCTCCCCAACCAGCTTTTGCCCCAGCTATAAGCACCCCAATCACTAACTCACTTTGGAGAGGCCAGGAACCAGAAAAGACCCTCCAAACTGGAGAAGGGAAATTTGAATTTTAAAACAATAAGCACCCACTGTTAACTTTAACCCCCAAACACAGGTTCTGGAATTGCATGTAACCTAGGATTTATGCAATGAGAGTTTGCTAACAATGTAGTTGTAAAATTAATCAGTTTATACCATTAACCTCTGCAACACTTCACCTTTAAAATTCTGTTAATTAACACAACAGACCAGATGAATTCCTGGAATCAATGGAGTTATTTGGGGATGAATCTGGCCCCATCTATTGGAATTGATAAGGGCAGTAAGCTCCGTAATATTGCAGGTATGGTGCCTTCAAAGATAAAATCATGTTTTTCCTTCCCAAAACATTAGATCACTTTTTTCTCATCCAGCCCTTCTGGTTATCAAGTTCAGAATGTGAAGTAAAGTTCTGATGGTGCTTGTCACCATTGTGATAGAAGGAGCTGCTAGTGCTGGTGGAGGTAGTGGCTAAACTGTGGCTTGGTAACTGTCACCTGAGCTGAATGCTGAACTGGCTGCAGCAGTCAGCTGTTCTCTTGCTGCCTTCAATTCCCATCCTTCCTACAATAATGTTCTAGAAATTCTTCTCAGGTGATCAAGTTTAGGGTGAATTTCCAATTAATTCCTGTGCTTTTCTTCTGCATTTGGGTTCTCCCTATGGAAACCCTGTTCTCATTCCCTGTTTTGCCTTCCTTTACTTCCCTGATACTTGATTAAAAAAAAACAAAAACCCACCACCTCATAAAAAAGGTGTTTTCCCTTTCCTGGGATGTTTCTGCTACTTTGATTCAGTTTATGACTATTTGCTGCTATCTTTTCACCCCGTTCTCTAGCCTTTTCCTCCTCTTCACATTGCCATTAAGGAATGGACCCTATTCCCTGCAAAAGAGGAAGACAACAGCCTCACTCAGACTTCTCCATGTATCTCACTCATCCCTAGCTTGCACCCCAATGGGATGGCATGAGTATCTGCTGTCCTTCCCTGCTGCTCCCTGCTCTCCATTGTTCCAAGAGGGAGGAGTTCAGGAGCTGGGAAAGTTCACAAGTGCTAGGTAGGAGTCTCAGCTGTCCCCTGAGGGAGGGCATGATGTTCAGAACTGAACCAAAGGCTAATCCCACCCCTGGCACATCAGAGGAAGAACTCTCAAGTCATGGGCAGCAGGTGAAGCTTCCCCTGGGGGAGGTTAGCTTCCTGTCCCGCTTCTTCCACCCATGGCCCCACCCCTGCTCCAACTCAGCCTTAGCCCCGCTTGCTGCTGCCCACCACATCCCTCCTCTCCTCCACCCTCTTCCCCACAAGGACCCCATCACCCACCACATCCCTTCTCTTCTCCACACCCCCTTCTCATGCGAGGCCCACAGGCACACGGCAAGTGGGAGGCACCTCACAAAGGAGGGACGTGGTGAGCAGCGGGGACCTCCGCAGAGGGGGTTGGAATAGAGGAGAGGAGGGACTCAGCCAGGCACCCCTGGGGACCTCAGGGAAGAGGCAGAGCAGGGACAGAAAGATGCAGAGTGCAGGCAGGGCCACCATGGCCTAGGCATCTGGTGGTAGCTGCACCAGTGGAGGCCAAGCCTTCCTTAGCCTATTATACCCGCTACCTATGTCTCAAGTGCTCATTTTGTGGAGAGCTTATTCTCATTTGTTGCCCAGCCAGCCCCACAGTGATGGCTGCAGCCTGATGTTACCTGGTGGAAGAGTGCGTGTGAACTTCTCCTTACCAGGACTGAAGAATGGGGAGAACGGAAGGCACAAGCTGGGGGGAAGCTGATAGAAGCAGCCAGACAGGGGGAGCCATTAAAGTCCCATGTGGGGAAGGACTGGGGGTAGCATCTAGGCAGGGGGAGATAATGTTCTGAGGTGCCCAACTGTCTCCTAGAATCTCCTTGATTGATAGAGCCGAAGGCTAATCACAGCCCCACAATCTCAGGAGGCAGGACTTTTTGACAACTCTCCTGTCTCTAGATCAGTGGTTCTCAAACTAGGGCTGCCGCTTGTTCAGGAGCTACGATCCGCCGAACCTGCGGACGTGGCAGGTAAACAAACCAGCCTGGCCTGCCAGGGGCTTTCCCTGAACAAGCAGTGGCCCTAGTTTGAGAACTACTGCTCTAGCCAGGGCCGGCGCTACCATTTAGAAACCTCCTTTCAAATGCCAAGCTGCTAAATTTAACTTGCTTGGATCTTTGTGAAGAACTAGCCACTGGGATAAAAAACGTGGCATTGGATTTGGGAACAAAAGTGGATCCACTGACATGCTCATGAGTTTGGAAGACTTCCTTTCTGATCTTCTGTATTATCCTGGTGGTGATGAGCATTGGAGGAAAAGCATAAAGTAAGCCCTCTGGCTACATGAGCAACAAGGCATCTATGCCTAGGGCTCCTGGTTCCCTTTTCTTGCAAAGTATTTGTGAATCTTCCAGGTTTGCCTTGGATGCAAAAAGATCTAGAATTGGAGCTCCAAAACTTTTGATGATCATTCGGAAGGATGCATCCTGAAGAGTCCATTCCACCTGATTTTTTTTTACTTTTTTTTGCTCAGACAGTTGGCCTTTGCATTGCCAGTGCCCTTGATATGCCAGGCCCTAAACTGTAGTGGGTGGAGACATGTTGCTTCATTTTTTTAGATCCCTTAACCTCCTCATCCTCCCTTCCATCCCAAAGGTTTACATTCGTCATTGCCAACGTGTTGTCTGTCATTATCAGAACATAACCATTTTGGCAATGCTGGGGCCAGTTGTTGGCTGGCATACTGTAGTGGGTTGGTGGTAGTGGTCCCTGCTGCCCATGGTCCATGGGTGGCCACTCCGCCTTATGTGTCGCCCACTGTTGGGGAATTAGCATGGCAACACACAGCCTGGGGCTCTGGCCTGCAGTCAGGGCAGAGTAGCAAACACCAGTAGGAGTCCAAGCCCTTAGCAAGGCAGGGTAAGAAGTCTCTAGCTTGGGGCCTGTATTTAGGGTCGAGCAACAAACAGTTCGGAGCCAAAGCCCTTTGTCAAGGCAGGCAACAAGTCCTCAGGCAGGGGTGAAGCACCCAGATACAGTCAAGGAGGCTCAGGGAGGATTCACAGATCTTAGTGTCCTAGCTTGACAGATTGTAGGCTGATGCAGGCCTCCTGGCCTAAAGAGGGGGAGTACTGCCACCCCACAGGTGGGGTGTCTAGTGTTGTCTAGTTTCCCTGGGCTACGTCCTACCTACCCCTCTGGGTGTACCTAGATCCCTAGAGGGTCTCAGGCTAGAAGGCCCATGGTAGTCCCGACAACTCCTCTGTGGCTTGGTCAGCAGGCAGCTCCAGCAGATTTGACCATTCTTCAGCTCTGCAGGGGCTGCGGCAGTCTCCCAGCTCAGGAGGAGGCATCTGACTCCTTCGGCAGCTGCAGCACAACTGAGCTCCCAGACCCGCCTTTTATACTTCCTGTCCCACCCACTGACTTCCAGTGGGAGGGATGAACGTGGCCTGGTTCCGCCTACCAGGGTTCAGTGAGTGGTGCCTCCTCCTTTGGGTCTGTGAGAGGACACTCCTCCTCACTACACATACTTTATTGCCTTCAGCTCTAGAAAAAAAATTCATTCTGAGAAGGACCTTTTTCCTTGGGCTACCAACTTCTCAGAGAATGCTCTACATGTTTCCCAACAGACCTCTCTGGCTCCACCATTGCCATCCCTCCCTGGAATTTCTCTGGATCCATCCACCAAACCAGAGATCTCAACACAAGTGATGGAACTTTCACTATCCAGTATGGAAAGAAAAAAAAATAATCAGAAAATGGTGCAGAAGAGACAGCAGGAAACTCTGGAGAGTCCCATATGCATTCTTGTCCAAGGCACTATCCCTATGCATGACATGATCATCCCTAGAATGCTCATGAAGGTGCTTATCTAATGTCCTCAGGCACCTCCTCAGGGGGGTAATTGTTGATCTGATCTTTTCCCATTTTTCAGATGGAACTGCTCTTGGAACTAGACGGAACAGGTTGCCTAGCCTTCTTTTTCACTGGTGATGTCCATGAAGACAAGGATGAACATAAATGTTATGACGAAGCAGAACCAGACACAAACACCTCTTCTTTTTTTTTTTTAAATGTTTTTTCTTTCCAAGTATAAAAACCTGGTCAGCAGTGCTTTTAGCTCTGGCACCTGCTGGAGAGAAGACAGAGGAACTACTATTCCCAGAAGAACAGGCCAGTTTTCTCCTAAGTTTCTCAGGTAATTTCCTGAACCCATTTTCCCTTTAATTTTACTCCTTAGGGGACATGGGGATTGGGAACTGAGTCCTAAGAATCTCTTCTGCTAACAGGCATTTCTTTATCTTTGCTCCTTTGAGAGTGGTTACAAGGCCTTTAAGGGGACACTGCAGCTGCTGCCTGGGGCTCACAAGATGGTGGCCTCTGACATAAAGGCACTCTTCACACCAAATCTGAGAGTTCCCTAGTCAAGAGAGAATTTCTTCCTCAGGGGAAGAGTCCCTTCTCCCCTCCATGCAGAATTCCTGACTTCCCTTGGAGCTAAGGGCAGGAGACCAACCAAATTGCTCAATGACGGCAAGGCGAGGCAAACGATCAAACTCGTGCTGCAAAATGGTGTTAGATACTGCTCCTTGCTCTGTCTCTGGAGGATTTCTCCACATTGGACCACGGGCCTTTGCTGTAATTGCCTCCGGTCCCCAAAAGGCTCTCAATCTTTCCACCATACTTCATGACATTTGTGGCCCAGCTGTCAGATCCCCACTGGTGAGGAACTCCTGGGGAACCGGCTCCTGAGTCAGGGTATGGCAGCCAAAGCGAAACCTTTCTGGACTTGCGGATGTGGTGGCTGGAGTGCACAAGGCACAAACCAGTCCTGCACCGTCTGGAGGGACACAGTCTGTCTTTCTTCACCAACTTCCTCACTTGTTATCTGAGCAGTGAGTGAGGGGAGAGCAGAGTGGGGATGACATGAAGGTGCTATATTAATTTCATGCAGGAGACCAAGAACCCCTTCAAGGTTTTTTGTTTGTTTTGTTACAAATTCTCTCGCTCATGATAGGTGCTGGATTCCACTGCCCTGCCAATAACTACAGGATGCAGAAAACAGGGAGGGGCTCCAAAATATGGGAGCTAGTCTCTCATCAGCAGTCCAATCAATTCTGATTCTGCCCTTACCTCTACAGCCAGGTGACTACCCTACACTGAGGATCTGTGGACCTGGCTCTGCCTTTCTGAATAAGACCTGTCTCTCGCAAAGGGCAGATGAGTGCAGTAGGTTGTGAAATTATTCACCAACATGATCTCCACCCCTTCCAGAAGTGGAGGGTACTTGCTATAGTGGGGGAAGAGGCCAGCCGGCTATTTCCTATAACGTGAACCAAGATTGAGCAATTTCTCTGTATGAAATTCTACTTTATCTCCCCTGGAGAGAGAGAGAGAGACAGTGGTAAAAAAATCAATAGGGTCCTGTGGTGTTTGAATGGTAGAGTGCATGTTACAGAACATTTATACCACTGTGGAAAGCAGAACTTTGTGAACCTGCTCTGGGCACACAATATGCATGTATATCTCATGTGAACTACGACCACTGACCAAATGTTTTTTCCCGTACTGCTTGTAAAGTTATCTGAGTAAAATATGATCATACAGATCATTGTTGCAACCACTGTTATATATTTGCAGCTAATATTGTACAAACGTTGTCGAATGAGGGGGTCTATGAAAAGGTTATGACTTGCTGATTATGATTATGCTATCTGTATGCATGTATCATTTTTGTATTTGAAGTTATAATTATTGGCTCTATACTTGGATTTCAAATGTTTGCTCCTGGGGTAACGCCCACATGTTAGCTAGCCAGCAAATCTTGGAGGGACTATTCAGATTAAGTGGCTCACGGAGGGAAATTAAGCATGAACACGTGACTTCCCCATGTAAATCCAAACTCCATCTCGTTGCCGTAATTTTCCACAGTAAGAACAATGGGATGCCCTCCACATGGCAAAAGCTATAAAGTGCCCTGGGAACACCTCCCCTTTGTCTTCAGTCCTGCTTCTTACCTCTGGAGAAACTTTGCTACACACTGAAGCTATGAACAATGGACTGAATGACCCATCCAAGCTGTGGATGTACTCCAGAGATTTGATTTAAGCTAGTAGTTTATTCCATCACTGCTACAAGCCTGAACCAAGAACTTTGCCATTACTGTATGTAATGGATTCCTTTAACCAATATTAACTCCCACCTTTCTTTCTTTAAATAAACCTTTAGATTTTAGATACTAAAGGATTAGCATCAGTATGATTTTTGGATAAAATCTAAGTTATAGATTGACCTGGGTGTGTGGCTAGTCATTTGGGATTAGAAGAACCTATTATTTTATTAAACTGGATGTAAAGAACCACTCATCTCTGAATCCAGTATTTTTGGTGGTGATATAAGAACTGGAATGCCTGAGGAAACTGCCTTTGTTTTCTTGTTAGCCAGTGTGGTGAAACATGAGTTTACTTCTGTGTAAGGTGACCAGATGTCCCGATTTTATAGGGACAGTCCTAATTTATGGGTCTTTTTCATATATAGGCTCCTATTACCCCTCACACTGGTCTTGATTTTTCACACTTGCTGTCTGGTCACCCTACTTTTGTGGCTGGTTTTGGTCTATCTTATAAAAGAATAATCACCAGTTATGGGTTATGTTTTCAGAGCTGCCTGGGGGGGTGGGGCAAGTGGAGCAATTTGCCCCAGACTGCGGGCCCCACAGGGGCCCCCATGAGAATATAGTATTGCAACTTTTTTTTAATGGAAGGGGCCCCCAAAATTGCTTTGACCCAGGCCCCCTGAATCCTCTGGGTGGCCCTGTGTGTTTGCCCTATTTCTCAGCAGTTCAACCGGAATTTGGCATCCTCATTTATGACCCATTAAGGCACAGTTACACCACTGTCTCCATGAAGGGTTGATTTCTGAGCAAATACATGTTTTCAGTTTTTGGATCTGCCAGGGGAAAGGGTGGTGGCTGCTGGCCCCCATTATATGACAGGAGAGGGCTTTGCCAGGCAGGGCACCTGAGGGGAGGAAACAGGAAAAGGGGTCAGTGGGTATGTGCCCTCAATACTGTGGGCCTAACAATGGCTAGTAGGCAGGACGTTAGCACATAACCGAGGCCAAGATCCTGGATGGAGCAGCTGTCATCTTGGGAATGTGGATGGGGGGACTGAGCGTGGGGGAGGGAGGCTGCTAGCTCACATCTGGGGCACCTGTAACAGAAGCTAGCACAGTTAATCCTAATAATACGTTGTAAAGATAGGTACTTGCCTGCCAAAGATTCCCTCCAGAGGATCTTCCTCTTTGGTCCTGGCCTGGGTTGCTGGCTGGGGCTTGGGCTCAGCGAATGCAGGGCAGGAATCTGGTTGGCTTTCAAGCTGGTCAGAGTCCCAAGCAGATCTTGGCTCTCAGGGGGACAGTTCTCTGGCCTCGTCCCACTGATGTGCCGGTGAGTGTTGCCTGCTGTCCTGGGGGCTGGCAGGGAGGGAGAGCTGGCAGCAAGATCTAAAAACCTGGAATGGGCAGCTGTATAACTGCAAAATCCTGTCCCATTCTTCATAAAACAGACTATTCCTGTGTCCCCTGCCCAATGTTTTCCTTGCATCCCTCATTTTAATGAAGCCCACTTGAGCTGCTTGGTCTCTGTCTGGCACTGGTGGGCATCCCAATCACACCCCCCACATCTGCTTTGCAATGTCCAAAAACAGGTCTTTATTACAGTGGCAGGCAGCAAGAGCTTCCTGCACCAGCACTTGTCCTGAGATGGCCATGAGATCCAGGGTGTCAGCATGGCTCCATGCAGCAGCATGAGGCATGCTGTGAGGTAGAATTGCTGTAGTATCACACGAATACTGATACACTCGAATTCAGGCGCAAATGTGCAAAAATATGGCCCCAGGCCAGCTTTTAAATGGGAGGGGACATCCTGGGAACTTGACACCAGAGCAGGGGAGGGCACACAGATAGACATCAGTAATAGTCAACCACAAAGCAATGTGGGATAGCATTGATGGCATGGAGACTGTTGCCCCCTTACTAAAACTCAGTAGGGCTTTTTGCTTGGCTAGCTCCTAGTACCAAAAGAAAAGGTGAAGGGGGAAATCAGGACCCTGGGACTGACAGTCCCCGGGGCAATGGAAAGAGGCCAATGCTCCAGGTCAGCCTGATTGACAGGGCAGGCAGGCTAATCAGAGAGTAAGTAGGCCAAGGGGGTTCGATCCTCTCTGTGAGCTGAAATTGCCTGGAACGGAGTGAGGCTGAGCTAAAGAGTAAGCAGGGGTCCAAGCTGAGCTGGGAGCAGAGCCATGCCGGCCAGAGAGAACAAGAGAAGCAGCCCAGGGAGCAGACCTGTGCTGGGAGGGAAGCTGCAACAACCAGGCCAGAGAAGTAGCCCAGGAAGCTGGAAGCAAAGCAGCAGCAACACTGGGTCTGGAGCAGTCCAGATCTGGATGTGGTGAGCATCTGGGGAGAGTGAGGGGGGACCCTGGGCAGAGGGCCCATCACAGGGAGACCCCACCAGCAAAGAAGTCTTGCAGGGTAGACCTGAGGGGGATCATAATCATAACCCCAACATGGGGGCTGATGCTGGGAAGAAAGGTCCTGCCATCTAGAGCCTAAAGGCATGTGGCCACCACTGGAGCAAGTGTCTAACCTGCAGCATCCCTGCAGCACAGCCAGGGCCTGAGCAGGAGGCCTAGGACATGTGAGGAACAGACTGAACTTCCTTTTCATTCCAGCGATGGCTGTTCGTGGTGTCCCCCATGCCACAGAGTGGGGTGACGTGTTTTCCTTTAACCTTTTCCATTTTTTCCCTATTTTTTAAAATTCGGTTGTTGTTTAATAAATTGTATTTGCTATGAACTGTATGAAATGATCAGTGGGTTAGGAAAGCATCCAGTGCTGAGAGAGCACCCCAGAGTGGGAGCACCCTAGCCCCTGTCCTAAGTGACCCTGACAAGGTTGGAGTTGAGCCCCCCGGGAATCCTGGGCCCAGACTTGTTGGGGTTACAAGGACTCAGCCACATCCAGAACCTGTGTTAGCTGGGCCCTACCTTGTGCTCAGGGAAGCCCAGAATCCATATCCTGACCTACTCCTGTACACTTTTCTCCTTCGGCTCACCTGTGCACAACAAATTAGGATTTTGTGCTATATGTGGTGGAAACGGTAACATCCTTATATGCACAGATATAAAAAGGATAAACTTCTCAACCTTAGTGGACAAAAGCCAATCTTTATGGGCCCATGCAAACTGCAGGGCCATTGTTAGAATGCTAAGAAAAGAGACGCAGCGATAAGGTACAATTGGAAAAGGTTATCTCTGTTCTGTGCACACATGAGGTGATCAGCTTCAAAGACACTCGCAGAACAATAGGTATGAAATGGTGGTGAAAGTGGAGTCAAGGGTTAGCAAAAAGAAAGCTCTCTCTCAGCCTCAGAGACAGACAGCAAAGCAGTTTCCATTTCCTTCAGAAGCCAGGAATTGATAGGATTTAACTTGTTTCTGTAACTTCTTTAAGTTTTATGTCTTTAGGGGTATGAGACAAATCAAATATCATGGCTCTCATATCAGCCACTCTTATTTTCTCTATCCTCAGCTATGTGCCATCTCTGTGTATTCCAAGTCATATTTGCTGACCAGATTAGCTCTGCGGAGCAGGGACAATCCTTCACTATTTATTTGTACAGTACATAGAATGATAGGGCCCTGGCCAGGCTCCCCTCTAGGTATTACCCTAATATAAATGTAGACTAATAATAGGAAGATCTTACTACTTTTTAGTCCTGTTACGTTCTGGAGCGCCAACACAGCCGTGCAATAGTGAGCTGGAGTCTATTCTGGTTCATGCATCATCAATAGAATTGTTAACTACAGAAAGTTCCATTGTAGAATCTTCACCTCGTGGTGATTTGAGTTTGAGATCCCTGATCTAGTCTAACCTGCACATTGCAGGCCACAAAACCTCACCTACCCGCTCCTGTAGTAGATCCAGAACCTCTGGCTGAGTTACTGATGTTCTCAAATCATGATTTAAAGACTTCAAGTTACAGAAAATCCACCATTTACACTAGTTTAAACCTGCAAGGGACCTGGCCCCTAGGCTGCAGAGGAAGGCAAAAGAAAACCCTAGGTCTCTGCCAATCTGACACAGGGGAAATTTCCTTCCCGAACCCACATATAGTGATCTGTTAGGCCCTGAGCGTGTTAGAGGTATTTGCTGCTAGTAGTTGCAGATTGCCTACGATGGCATGTAGCCAGTCTCATCATATCATCCCCTTCTTAAATTTAGCAAGGTCAGTATTGAAGCCAGTTAGATTTTTTTTCTCCCACTGCTCCCCTTGGAAGGCTGTTCCAGAACTTCACTCCTCTGATGGCTAGAAAACATCTAATTTCAAGCCTAAACTTGTTGATGGCCAGTTTATATCCATTTGTTCTTGTGTCAGCATTGGAACTTAACTTAAATACTCCCCTCTCTCCCTGGTGTTTATCCCTGTGATATATTTATAGAGAGCAACCATATCTCCTTTCACCTTTCATTTGATTAGGATAAACAAGCCAAGCTCTTTGAGTCTCCTTTCAGAAGGTAGGTTTTCCATTCCTTTAATCACCCCAGTAGCCCTTCTCTGCACCTGCTCCAGTTTGAATTTATCTTTCTTAAACGTGGGAGACCAGAACTGTACATAGTATTCCAGATGAAGTCTCACAGGTGCCTGCTATAACGGTACTAACACTTCCCTATCTCTGCTGGAAATACCTCACCTGATGCATCTTAGGATTGCATTTGCCTTTTTCATGGCTACATCACATTTGCACCTTATAGTCCTCCTGTGATCAACCAATAAACCTAGGTCTTTCTCCTCCTTTGTCACTTCAAAATGATACACCTCCAATTTATTGCAAAAAATTCTTGTTGTTAGTCCCTAAGTATACTGTTAATTTCATCCCTTTTCTATTACTCCAGTTTTCAAAGTTATCCAGATCTTCTTGTATAATATTCCGGTCCTCCTCCATACTGGCAATATCTCCCAACTTTGTGTCATCCACAAATTTTATTAGCGCACTCCCACTTTTTGAGCCAAGATCATTAATAAAAATGTTAAATAAGATTGGTCCCAAGACCAAGCCCTGAGGAACTCCACTAGTAACCTCCTTCCAGCTTGACCATTCGCTTTTCATTATGACACTTGGTTTTCTCTCCTTTAACCAGTTCCTTATCCACTTTTCAATTCTCATATTAATCACCATCTTCTCCAGTTTAACTAATAATTTCCCATGTGGAACTATATTAAATGCCTTAATAAAATCCAGGTAGAGTAGATCAACTGATTTTTTTAGACAAAGGAAATGCAGTAATCTTCTCAAAGAGATCAGGTTGGTCTGGCACGATCTACCTTTTGTAAAACCATGTTATATTTTATTCCAATTACCATTTACCTCTATGTCCTTAACTACTTTTTCTTTCAAAATTTGTCCCAAGACCTTGCATACAATTGAGGTCAAACTAACAGATCGTTTCCCAGATCTCTTCCCCCGACCCCCCTTCTTAAAAACGCAGACTATATTAGCAATTCTCCAGTCATAAGGTACAACTCCCCAATATATAGACTCATTAAAAATCCTTGTTATTGGGCTTGCGATTTCATATGCCAGTTCCTTTACTATTTTTGGATGGAGATTATCCATCCCCCTCAATTTGGTCCCAATAAACTGTTTAAATTTGACTTACACCTCAGATATGGTAATTTCTACTTCCATATCCTCATTTCCATTAGCCACTCTGCCACTACCTCATAGTTCCTCATTACTCTTATTAAAAACTGAGGTAAAGCATTTGTTGAGGTGTTGAGCTATGCTAGTTTATGTTTAATCTCAGTGGCATGGGTTTGTGAGATGTGTTCACCAGCAGATGGAGCCATAGAGTCATCTTCAGAGACTCATCGTCAGTAACATACTTGCTGAAATAGGAAGTCAGGTGATAGCTAGAAGTTGCAAAGAACTGGGGGAATGTGCTGCTGTGCATTTCCACAGGAGAGATGAAAGTCATCAGTGCCACTCGGACAAGTCACAATGACACCCAGATCCTGTTGGTTAAAGGTGTTTGCCTGTTACTTAGAGGCTGGAATCCTGTACCCATTCTTGCCATGGCTTGTGATCCATTTTCCTTACCTCTTTCCACATGTCATGAACACAGATTATACCAAGGACTACCCAGAAAGCTGAGCCAGGTCACTGCACGGCTGGGCGTCTGCTCTCTGCTGGAATACAAACCTACCAAGACCCACTCATTTGGAGAGATCATCTCTTTTGGGAATCATCATAAGGAAGATTTTAAAACATCTCTTTCTTGGCCTGTGTGTTTTAGGAAGACATTATCTCAGTCATTTAAACTGAAAACCTCTCTTGCAACAGGATCTCCACAGCTTAAGCTTTGTTGGAGGCTCAGAGAGGCTTACACTGATCTTTTCTCATGAGTTTTTCACACCTGTGGGTCAGACTCCCACTAGTGGAAGCCAGTGCCACTTCACAAAGTCACTTTAGTAGTAGTTCATTCCCTTTGCAATGTGTAGCAGACACCACAGGTAGCTAGCCCCAGAGCAGCTGTAAGTCGCCAGGCAGCACCGGATTTTTCTCTATAGTCAGTGGCTGGCAGAGGTTAGTGTGTCTTCTCGCTCTCTCTACCAGCTCGGGTAATTGACAAGTAAAGAGACACTGAGCGGTCCCATCCCAGCTTGCTAATTCCTTTTCCTCACCTCTTCTCACTAGAGATGGGCCTAAGCTAGAAAACTCAGATCTAGATCCAGATCCAAAGTTTCCCCAATTTGGGGGGTACTGAGATCCAGGGATTTGGGCTGGCCCATTAGAGAGATTGGCGCCAACTGCAAAGTTCAGATCCCAATCCATTCTTTCCCCAAGTCCTGGGTGTCTGGATCCAGGCTTCTACTTCTGGATGATGTCTAACTCTCAGCTGTCTGGTTTTGTTCCCAGATGGTTTGTAAGGATAGTTCAAAGCTAGAACCATTTCTCCACCACCTTCCCCAGGAGTTTTGGGACCACACCCAGCTCTGATTCTGTTGATCTTTATTTGTGGCCAGTGTATTTGCTGGCTTATGGTGCAATTGCTGTTATTTTTTCTGTGGAGCTGTTGGTCATGTCATTGTTCTAAACCTCATTGCGGTGGTTAGGGTGATGCTAAAACCTGTTGTGTTTCCTGTTGCTGATTTTATGGTACAGGCCAGTTGCATCATACACGCTGACTTTAGAACATAATCCCCGCATAAGATGTGACTCCACTGTATATTTCTAGATAGCTGCTGCTGCATTGCTGACCCCAAATATTCAAAAATCATGAGACACACTCCAAACAAATCACAAGATTGGCTTTAAAATTACGATTTAAAAAAAAAAAATTTTTCGGTTCCCTTTATTTGCCTTCTGGCTGTTAAGCCTTTAAGATGTGGTCATGTTTTCAACCATCTTTCCACAACAATGAAGACTAGAAACTTGTTTAAAAAAATGAATGCTGAGATTCTCATGCCATCACATGATTCCAGGAGCCTGGGACTTTAAGAAAAACACCACTTATCATGAGTTGGCAGTGCCGTTGCTATGATACTGGTATCACTGATACAAGACAGTGAGTGTCATAAACAGATAGCTAAGGGTTAATGTTCTTTTACCTGTAAAGGGGTAACACCAGTAACCTGAAACACCTGACCAGAGGACCAATCAGGAAACAAGACTTTTTCAAACCTGGGTGGAGGGAAGTTTTGTGTGTGAGTTCTTTGTTCTTTGTCTTGTGTCTGTGCCCTCTCGGCTCTGAGAGTGATTTTTCTATCTCCTGGCTTTCTAATCTTCTGTTTCCAAGTTGTAAGTACAAGGATAGTAAGACAATAAGTTTATATTTTTTTTTGTATTTACATGTGTGTAGTTGCTGGAATGTGTTAAATTGTATTCTTTTGGAATAAGGCTGTTTATTCACTTTTTTTTTCTTAAGCAATTGACCCTGTAGATTGTCACCTTATACAGAGACTATTTTTAATGTACTTTTCTTTCTATTTATAAAGCTTTCTTTTTAAGACCTGTTGGAGTTTTTCTTTAGTGGGGACTCCAGGGAATTGAGTCTGCAGCGCACCAGGGAATTGGTGGGCGGAAGAAGTCAGGGGGAAAATCTCTTTGTGTTAGATTTACTAAGCCTGACTTTGCATACCCTCTGGGTGAGGGGGAGAAGAGAGATTAGCTCTCTCGGTACTTGTGTTTCCAGGACTGGAAACAGGGAGGGGGGAATCCCTCTGTTTAGATTCACGGAGCTTCCTTCTGTATATCTCTCCAGGAACCCAGGGAGGGAACACCTGGAGGGGAGGAGGGGGAAGGGAAATGGTTTATTCCCCTTGGTTGTGAGACTCAAGGAATCTGAGTCTTGAGGTCCCCCAGGGAAGGTTTTGGGGAGACCACAGTGAGCTAGGCACTGTATAATTCCTAGCTGGTGGCAGCCGTACCAGGTCCAAGCTGGTAACTAAGCTTGGAGGTTTTCATGCTAACACCCATATTTTGGACGCTAAGGTCCAGATCTGGGAAAAAATGTTATGACATGGTGGCACAGCGGTGTGGATAGATAGAAGAATCCAGAAGGAAGTAGAAATATTATTTTCTTTTTCTCTGCTAGGGCTTTTAAGCAGAGAGAAACAGTTTGGTTTTAAAAGGAACCAGAGAGAATTTTTTTTTCTGCTCTCTCTTGCAGTTTTTGGCTTGCATATTAAGCAAGGAACCATTAAGGAACTATTAAGGGTCTTTTGTGAGACAATAGCATTCCCATTGAGAGTCAAGTTCCCAGCACAATACTCATGCAAATAAAGTGGTTTTTCTGGTTTACTTTACATTTAAAAGATTAGCTAGAGAAAAAAAAAGGCACTGTTGCTAGGCAGACCCCAGGAGGCAACAGAACCTGCAGTTCAGACAATAAACACCAGAGAGCACCCCAACACAAGAAAACAGGAACCATGACTTCCAAGGAAAAAAGGGAGGCAGAAGAACAAATCAAAGAAGCAGAACACAGGTGACAACTGGAAAAAAGAGAAAAAGAGGTGGAGATGAAAGAAAGAGAAGAACAGATCAAACAGGCAGCCCATAAAAGAGAACAAGACGCCAAAAATGCAGCCCACCACAGAAAACTACAAGAAGAGGTGGCCCACAAAAGAAAACAAGCAGAAGAAGAGGCAGCCTACCGCCGAGAAATGGAAAAACAACAAAAAAGAAAGTGAAGAGAGGGAAAAACAGAGAAAACATGAACTGGAATTAGCGCAGGCTGGGCAGCATGTTCCAGCCAATCCTAACAACCCTAGACCAATTATGGTTCCACATCCCAAGAAATTTCCCACCTACAAGGCAGGGGATGACACTGAGGCCTTCTTGGAAAATTTTGAAAGAGCTTGTCTTGGGTGGAGCATCCCTGAAGACCAGTACATGGTGGAATTGAGGCCACAGCTCAGTGGACCTTTAGCAGAGGTGGCAGCTGAAATGCCTAAGGAGAAAATGAACGACTATAAACTTTTTCAAACCAAGGCCAGATACAGAATGGGGATAACCCCGGATCATGCCAGTCGGCGTTTCAGAACCCAAAAGTGGAAACCAGATGTGTCATTTCCCAAACACGCCTACTACGTTGGGAAAAATTATGAGGCCCGGATATCAGGAACCAATGTTAAATCCATAGACGAACTGCACCTCCTCATACAAATGGAATAGTTCTTGGATGGTGTTCCTGAGGACATAACATGGTACATACAAGATGGAAAACCCAAAAATCTCACTGAGGTGGGGGAGATTGGAGCCAGATGGATGGAAGTGGCAGAAAGCAAGAAAGCTACTGTCAAGGGGAACGAATACCCCCCAGGGCACACCAACAATAAACCCTACAACCGAGGGCAGCCAAAGACCCCACCTACAACCCAAGGAAAGCCACAGACACCTTATTCTTCCACCTCACCAGTCTCCAGTAACTGACCTCGACCCAGTGACCAGTCAGCTGGAAGATGCTTTAAGTGTAATGAACAGGGACATATAAAGGCCAACTGCCCAAAGAACGCCAACCGAGTGCAGTTCATTACAACACCATCACACCAAAGATCCCCAGGCCCAGATGCCTCTCAAATACCCTTGGAGCGAAGGGAAACTTTGAGAGTGGGCGGAAAGAAGGTTACTGCGTGGAGAGACACAGGGGCACAAGTGTCAGCTATCCACCAATCCTTTGTCAACCCCAAATTCATCAACCCAAAGGCCCAAGTGACAATTTACCACTTCATGTCACAAGCTGTAGACTTGCCTACAGCTGAACTACCTGTCCAGTACAAAGGCTGGTCAGGAAGGTGGACTTTTGCAGTTTATGACAATTATTCCATCCCCATGCTACTGGGGGAAGACTTGGCCAACCAGGTGAAGCGGGCCAAGCGAGTGGGAATGGTTACACGTAGCCAACCCCAGCACGCTTCCAGACCCATTCCTGTTCCTGAGCCGTCCACAGACGCCCCGTCTGTGTTACCAGAGACCCAGACAGAGGTAGTGGACCCGGATTCCATGCCAAACACTGAAACAGCCACAGCACCTCCAGTCCCAGGCCTGGAACTGGAACAGCAACCAGCAATTGTAACCACAGCTTCAAACTCAACGCCAGAAGGCGCCAGCGAGCCAGAACTGGCAAAAGCAACAGAGCCATACCCAAAAGGCTCAGCCAGAGCCTGAAATACCCTCAGGTGCACCAGCGGAGAGCGATTCACCAGCAACGGAAACAACCCTATCACCTACATTGCTTCCAGAGGGACCAAGCCCAAGTCCACAGTCTGAGGAAGAACTGGTGACCCCAGCCTCAAGGGAACAGTTCCAGACTGAGCAGGAAGCAGATGATAGCCTTCAGAAAGCTTGGGCGGTGGCACGGAGCACCCCACCGCCTCTCAGCTCTTCTCACCGATCCCGGTTTGTTATAGACCAAGGACTTTTATACAAGGAGATGCTTTCTGGTGGACACCGGGAAAAATGGCAGCCGCAAAAACAGTTGGTGTTTCCAACTAAGTACCGAGGGAAGCTCTTGAGCTTAGCCCATGATCATCCCAGTGGGCATGCTGGGGTGAACAGAACCAAGGACCGGTTGGGGAAGTCCTTCCACTGGGAGGGGATGGGCAAGGACGTTGCCAAGTATGTCCGGTCTTGTGAGGTATGCCAAAGAGTGGGAAAACCCCAAGACCGGGTCAAGGCCCCTCTCTAGCCACTCCCCATAATTGAGGTCCCATTTCAGCGAGTAGCTGTGGATATTCTGGGTCCTTTCCCAAAAAAAAACGCCCAGAGGAAAGCAGTACATACTGACTTTCATGGACTTTGCTACCCGATGGCTGGAAGCAGTAGCTCTAGGCAACACCAGGGCTAACGCTGTGTGTCAGGCCCTAACAGACATTTTTGCCAGGGTAGGTTGGCCCTCCGACATCCTTACAGATTCAGGATCTAATTTCCTGGCAGGGACCATGCAAAAACTGTGGGAAACTCATGAGGTGAACCACTTGGTTGCCAACCCGTACCACCATCAAACCAATGGCCTGGTGGAAAGGTTTAATAGAACTTTGGGGGCCATGATACGTAAATTCGTCAGCGAACACTCCAATAATTGGGACCTAGTGTTGCAGCAGTTACTGTTTGCCTACAGGGCTGTACCACATCCCAGTTTAGGGTTTTCACCATTTGAACTTGTGTATGGCCACGAGGTTAAGGGGCCATTACAGTTGGTGGAGCAGCAATGGGAGGAGTTTACCCCTTCTCCAGGGACTAACATTCTGGACTTTGTAAACAACCTACAAAGCACCCTCTGACACTCTTTAGCCCTTGCTAAAGAAAACCTAAAGGATGCTCAGGAAGAGCAAAAGGCTTGGTATGACAAACATATCAGAGAACGTTCCTTCAAGGTAGGAGACCAGGTTATGGTCTTGAAGGCGCAACAGGCCCATAAGATGGAAGCATCATGGAAAGGGCCGTTCACAGTCCAAGAGCGCCTGGGAACTGTGAACTACCTCATAGCATTTCCCAATTCCTCACTAAAGCCCAGAGTGTACCATGTTAATTCTCTCAAGCCTTTCTATTCCAGAGACTTACAGGTTTGTCAGTTTGCAGTCCAGGGAGATGATGCTGAGTGGCCTGACGGTGTCTACTACGACGGAAAAAAAGACGGTGGTGTGGAAGAGGTGAACCTCTCAACCACCCTGGAATGTCTGCAGTGGCAACAAATCAAGGAGCTGTGCACTAGCTTCGCCCCATTGTTCTCAGCCACCCCAGGACGGACTGAACAGGCATACCACTCCATTGACACAGGTAATGCTCACCCAATTAGAACCCCACCCTACCGGGTGTCTCCTCACGCCCAAGCTGCTATAGAACGGGAGATCCAGAACATGCTACAGATGGGTATAATACGCTCATCTACCAGTGCATGGGCATCTCCAGTGGTTCTGGTACCCAAAACAGATGGGGAAATACGCTTTTGCGTGGACTACCGTAAGCTAAATGCGGTAACTCGTCCGGACAACTATCCAATGCCACGCACCGATGAGCTATTGGAGAAGTTGGGACGTGCCCCGTTCATCTCTACAATAGACTTAACCAAGGGGTACTGGCAAGTACCGCTAGACGAACCTGCCAAGGAAAGGTCAGCATTCGTCACCCATGCAGGGGTGTATGAATTTAATGTCCTTCCTTTCGGGCTTCGAAATGCACCCGCCACCTTCCAGAGGCTGGTAGATGGTCTACTAGCAGGACTGGGAGAATATGCAGTTGCCTACCTCGATGATGTGGCCATTTTTTCAGACTCCTGGCCCAAACACCTACACCTGGAAAAGGTGTTTGAGCGCATCAAGCAGGCCGGACTAACTGTTAAGGCCAAAAAGTGTCAAATAGGCCAAAACAGAGTGACTTACCTGGGACACCAGGTGGGTCGAGGAGCCATAAAACCCCTACAGGCCAAGGTGGATGCTATCCAAAAGTGGCCTGTCCCAAAGTCAAAGAAACAGGTCCAATCCTTCTTAGGCTTGGCCGGGTACTACAGGCAATTTGTACCACACTACAGCCAAATCGCTGCCTCACTGACCGACCTGACCAAAAAGACCCAGCCAAATGCAGTTCAGTGGACTGATGAGTGTCAAAAGGCCTGTACTCAACTTAAGGCGACACTCATGTCTGACCCTGTGCTCAGGGCCCCGGACTTTGACAAGCCATTCCTAGTAACCACGGATGCATCTGAGCGTGGTATAGGAACAGTTCTCATGCAGGAAGCAACGGATCACAACTTCCATCCTGTCGTGTTTCTCAGCAAGAAACTGTCTCAGAGGGAAAGTCACTGGTCAGTCAGAGAAAAGGAATGCTACGCCATTGTGTACGCCCTGGAAAAGCTACGCCCATATGTTTGGGGACGGCGGTTCCAGCTACAAACTGACCATGCTGCGCTAAAGTGGCTTCATACTGCCAAGGGGAACAACAAGAAACTTCTTCGTTGGAGTTTAGCTCTCCAAGATTTTGATTTTGAAATTCAGCACATCTCAGGAGCTTCTAACAAAGTAGCTGATGCTCTCTCCCGTGAGAGTTTCCCAGAATCCAGTAGTTAAAAAGTGTTCTTAAAATGTAAAAGTCTGTTAGTTATATACTTAGTGGTATATGTAAAGGTGCATGTGTTGTATTAATCTGTTTATTTTAAAGTTCTAGGAGGAAATCACCGCCCGTGAGGTTCCCCACTGTCTGCAATTTGGGGGGCGTGTCATAAACAGATAGCTAAGGGTTAATGTTCTTTTACCTGTAAAGGGGTAACACCAGTAACCTGAAACACCTGACCAGAGGACCAGTCAGGAAACAAGACTTTTTCAAACCTGGGTGGAGGGAAGTCTTGTGTGTGAGTTCTTTGTTCTTTGTCTTGTGTTTGTGCCCTCTCGGCTCTGAGAGTGATTTTTCTATCTCCTGGCTTTCTAATCTTCTGTTTCCAAGTTGTAAGTACAAGGATAGTAAGACAATAAGTTTATATTGTTTTTTTGTATTTACATGTGTGTAGTTGCTGGAATGTGTTAAATTGTATTCTTTTGGAATAAGGCTGTTTATTCACTTTTTTTTTCTTAAGCAATTGACCCTGTAGATTGTCACCTTATACAGAGACTATTTTTAATGTACTTTTCTTTCTTTTTATAAAGCTTTCTTTTTAAGACCTGTTGGAGTTTTTCTTTAGTGGGGACTCCAGGGAATTGAGTCTGCAGCTCACCAGGGAATTGGTGGGCGGAAGAAGTCAGGGGGAAAAATCTCTTTGTGTTAGATTTACTAAGCCTGACTTTGCATACCCTCTGGGTGAGGGGGGGAAGAGGGATTAGCTCTCTCGGTACTTGTGTTTCCAGGACTGGAAACAGGGAGGGGGGAATCCCTCTGTTTAGATTCACGGAGCTTGCTTCTGTATATCTCTCCAGGAACCCAGGGAGGAAACACCTGGAGGGGAGGAGGGGGAAGGGAAATGGTTTATTCCCCTTTGTTGTGAGACTCAAGGAATCTGAGTCTTGGGGTCCCCCAGGGAAGGTTTTGGGGAGACCACAGTGAGCTAGGCACTGTATAATTCCTAGCTGGTGGCAGCCGTACCAGGTCCAAGCTGGTAACTAAGCTTGGAAGTTTTCATGCTAACACCATATTTTGGATGCTAAGGTCCAGATCTGGGAAAAAATGTTATGACAGTGAGACAGAAGGAACAAGGCAGCATTGTCTAGTGCCTAGACCTGGGCACAAGGAATCATGAGACTTGAGTCCTTTTTGCAGCTTTGCCCCTCGTTCACTGTGGAGAAAGTCATGTCTCAGCTCCGTGCCTCACTTTCCCTATCTGAGAGTAAGTGTAGGCTCCCAACATGGTAGTCCTGTCTGGAAATTTGCTGCGGGTGGGGAAATCCCAAACATTTTCAAGACTTATTATTTTTTCATCTACATTTTATTTTCATCCAAATTTTCTGGTGCTGTAGTGGGAGCCATGAGCTGGCCCAGGGAGCTCACTGGAGTCCCTCCTCATTTATACGTAAGACTTCACTTTCCAGGGCTCTCAGGCAATTTCCTTTTGCCAGCATGACACTCACCTTAAAGAGGAATTCCAATTCCTCCTACTGACCTATTGCCTCACTTTTAAGTCAGAAATTCTAATGACAAATAAAATATCAAGGTAGAGACTGAAAGTAACACATGCCATGATGGAAACAAATGGTACATCCATTTAACTGGAAACCTATGGTACCCTGCAGCAATATGGACATGGCCTCATATGGGTGGGCGGGAGGAGGGATAGTTTAGTGGTTTAAGCATTGGCCTGCTAAACCTAGCATTGTGAGTTTAATCCTTGAGGGGGCCTGTACACGAGTGGAGCCGGGGCTCGACCCTCTCTGGGGGGAGGAGGGGAGCCACACCCTCTCACTACACACCGGGGTGGGTCCGGGAAGATAGCCGGCAGTCCTCTCGGCAATCCCCAGCCATGTGGGGCAAGGGGCTCAAGTCCTTCGGCAGGTTTGAGCAACAATAACATTTAAGGCCCCAGCCCTCAGTCAGGGCAGGGCAGCAAACACTGAGTCAAGAAGCTCAGGCCCTGGGGCAGGGCTGAGCAACAGTAACCGGCTTCGGACTCCTCAGGCCAGGGAGAGAGGGAGTCTGTCACCCCTGAACGGGTGGCAGGGGGGACACAGGCCCTCCCACTCCCCTGCGTCCCAGTCCGGGGCCCTAGCAGCGGCTAGTGATCCACCACTCAGTCAGTGGGGATCCTAGCCGCAACACATTGACATAGGCTCCGTCAAATCTGCAGCCAGACTGGGGTCAGCTGCCCCCGGGCTACTTCCATACTCCCCCTCGGGGCCTACCTGGGTCCTGACGTCGGCCTCTGCAGGGTCCAGGAGCATGGGCTCTTCACGGCCGGGGCTGGGTGGCAGGTCCGGCAACTCCTCCGGAAAGTCGGCCCAGGGTAGCTCCGGCGGTTCCTTTGGGTAGCAGGCGCGGAGGAGCTCCGGCGGTTCCTCTAGGTAGCAGGTGTGGAGGAGCTCCGGCAGGTCCTCCCGGTAGTGGGCGCGGGGGAGCTCTGGCCAGTCTGCGCGGCTGCCCTGGGTCGCAGGTCTCTCCCAGTCTCGAGCTCCCTGAGGGACATCTGCTCGCTCCAGGCGCCTGACTGAGCTCTGAGGGCCGGCCTTTATAGTTCCAGGTTGGCGTCTGACCCTTTGAGGGGCGGGCTCAGAGCTCTTTAGCTCCACCCACTCTGGCCTCCGACTGGGCTCTTCCTCCTCTGGAGGACCCACAGCTCCCAAACTGGCTCACTACAGGGCCACTTAGGGATCTAGGGTACACAAGAAAAATAGTTGGTGTTGGTCCTGCTTTGAGCAGGGGGTTGGACTAGATGACCTCCTGAGGTCCCTTCCAACCCTGGTATTCTATGATTCTATGAAAACCTACTGTAGCTCCATAAGAATACACTGTGTGCAGGGGTGAAATAGGCTACACAGCTGTGACCCTAACTGCATCCCAATGCTAGAGGGCAAGGGGCTCATTAGTACGTGGAAGTGAGTTTCAGATGGCCTGACCAGTTGAGTATACCCTAACTCACTAATGTCAGACCTGTATAAAGGGTTCCCACTAAGATATCAATAGGCAGCTAATAACATACTGATCCTTAGTCTTATTGTGTGGTAAATGTACAGAGGACATAGTCAAAATTACAAGTGGGTCTGCCAGACTGGACTAAAGTTACCCCATCCTAGATAAAGGACTGTGGTTCAGCCACCTGGAAGACATCTCCAAGGTCTATTGAAAGACAATAGGAATGCAAATTAAACAGAGCCATCAAGACAGTAGGGTGAGGAGATTAAATGGACTTTACCTGGGGGGGGGGGAACCTTCTGAAGAATCCATTGCAGAGGTTCATTGCACTATGAAGAGAGGGGCAAAGAACCCCAAGACATCTCTTACCAAAGAAGACAAAGGAACCGATCTCATTGGATTTTGTGGACCCAGAGTGGTAAGGAAACTACCTTGAACACAGACTGTAGCTTGTTTTGTTAAGTCTTAGCCTCTGGAATTCGCTTTCCACTTTTATTTGCTTGAAATCATTCCTAACTCTAGCCTTTGTACCTGAACTCACTTAGAATCCTACCTCCCTTTGTTAATAAACTCATTTTACTTTGTAATCTAAACCAGCCCAGTGCTCGTTGGAGGTAAAATGAATGTTAATTCCAGTTAATGTGGCAAGCTGCTGGGTATTGTGTCTTTAAAGGCACAAATTTGAACCTTAATATCTCTCTGAGTGATCCAGGAGAGGGATGGATATTGCAGAGCACACGGCTTTGAGAAAATTCAGGGATGGGAGTGTGTGGGGAGTCACCCCTACACAAGGTAACTGGACGAGAGAGACTAGAGCGGGGTTGCTGTGCTGTGGGCAGGCTGGTGGGGTCAGAGATGCTGAACCAGGGCTGCACAGCACACAGTGACTCGGGAAACTGGAAGCATCCAGACAAGAGAACCACAGCAGAAGCAGAGCATTTTAAGGAACCCAGGGTTACAGGGCAGGCGGTAACACAGTCTCTGACTTGTCTGGATTGTACCCCAGAACATGACAACAGGTGATGAGAAATGTTTAGGCGCCAAGGAACCATGGGTGTCGGGAAGATTATGGAATGCAGACAAGCCGTCTTTCAGGCACTGCCTTTTCCAGGAGAGACACTATGCAAGCTAAGGCTTGCAACTACTCCACTTCTGCAAACTACTCCACTGACTCCCACAGAGATTTGCAGCACAGAATAGTTTGCAGAACTGGAGCCTAAAGTTTCTTTTCCTTGTGTTTGTTAGTTGGATTGTAATCAACACATGGAATTTCCTTCTGCATTACAACGACGACGGCTCCTCTGGATCCTGTATTCCATCTCCATGTTTCTGCTGATCGCACTTTTCTTCTGCAGTTTGCAGTAGTTAAAATGTTTCTTTCATGCAGATCATTAGTAATAATTATTGCACACTGAGCTGATTTTTGACTGGTGTTGTCTGAGGCTTTTGGGAGCCAGACCATCCAAAACCAGAAGTGAAATAGCTGTAAATAGCTCATACATTATGCTATGTTCTGATGATAGAACTGAACCAAATCAATGAGGGGGAGGGATAGCTGAGTGGTTTGAGGACTGGCCTGCTAAACCCAGGATTGTGAGTTCAATCCTTGAGGGGGCCATTTGGCAATCTGGGGAAAAATCTGTCCGGGATGGTACTTGGTCCTGCTGTATGGGGATTGAGGGAAGTCCCAGATAATTGGAAAAAGGCTAATGTAGTGCCCATCTTTAAAAAAGGAAAGAAGGAGGATCCAGGGAACTACAGGCTAGTCAGCCTCACCTCAGTCCCTGGAAAAATCATGGAGCAGGTCCTCAAGGAATCAATTCTGAAGCACTTAGAGAAGAGGAAAGTGATCAGGAACAGTCAGCATGGATTCACCAAGGGCAAGTCATGCCTGACTAACCTAATTGCCTCCTATGAGGAGATAACTGGGTCTGTGGATGAGGGGAAAGCAGTGGATGTATTATTCCTTGACTTTAGCAAAGCTTTTGAGATAGTCTCCCACACTATTCTTGCCAGCAAGTTAAAGTAGTATGGGCTGGATGAATGGACTATAAGGTGGACAGAAAGCTGGCTAGATCGTCGGGCTCAATGGGTAGTGATCAATGGCTCCATGTCTAGATGGCAGCCGGTTTCAAGTGGAGTGCCCCAAGGGTCGGTGTTGGGGCTAGTTTTGTTCAATATCTGCATTAATGATCTGGAGGATGGCATGGATTGCATCCTCAACAAGTTTGCAGATGACACTAAACTGGGAGGAGTGGTAGATATGCTGGAGGGTAGGGATAGGATACAGAGGGACCTAGACAAATTAGAGGATTGGGCCAAAAGAAACCTGATAAGGTTCAACAAAGACAAGTGCAGAGTCCTGCACTTAAGACGGAAGAATCCCATTCACTGTTACAGACTAGGGACTGAATGGCTAGGCGGCAGTTCTGCAGAAAAGGACCTAGGGGTTACAGTGGACAAGAAGCTGGATATGAGTCAACAGTATGCCCTTGCTGCCAAGAAGGCTAGCGGCATTTTGGGCTGTATAAGTAGTGGCATTGCCAACAGATCGAGGGACTTGATCATTCCTCTCTATTCGGCATTGGTGAGACCTCATCTGGAGTACTGTGTCCAGTTTTGGGCCCCACGCTACAAGAAGGATGTGGAAAAATTGGAAAGAGTCCAGTGGAGGGCAACAAAAATGATTAGGGGGCTGGAACACATGACTTATGAGGCGAGACTGAGAGAACTGGGATTGTTTAGTTTACAGAAGAGAAGAATGAGGGGCGATTTGATAGCTGCTTTCAACAACCTGAAAGGGGGTTCTAAAGAGGATGGATCTAGACCAGTGGTTCTCAAACTGGGGTTTGCAAAATGTTACAATGGGTTCTCGGGAAAAAATTCCCTAACGGTGGACAGAGCTGTCCCTAGGGACCCCTGGCAGCACGGGGCCAGCAGCCCAGAGCCCCTGGACTTCCAAGAGCTAAGCAGATCAAAGCAAGCATACCTATCACACTGAGGAGATTTAAACTTCAAGACTCCTTATAAGAAACAGAAAGGGAGGTGAATATTTTTTGCTGTTTTTAAAATTAAATAGACAGCTAGTATTGTTTTTAAAATTATTATGAAGAACAAATTTAAGCTTTGTTGTAATGTGCGCTGTTTGCCTGGACTGCTAAAAGCTTGTGTAGGAGGAACTCTTTTGAGCTGGCTTCTTAAATACCTTCATGCTGTTTCACATCTGATACTCCTTGATGAAACATAGGAGCCTTGTCTTATAATAGGCTTATTCAAAGTGACACAAGCTACGAAAGTGAAATCTTGGAAGAGTGTTGCTGTTTTCATAATGTAATAAACATACTGTAATGATTAATAATTAATAATAAATAGTGATTAATAAGCATGTCATAAAACAAATTTTATATTTCCAACATCACTGCTTTTATAATTTATACTCAGGTAAAGGAGAAAATCCCTGGAAATATTCATTTTTAAGAGGGGGTTTGCGAGACTTGACGTGCTAGTGAAAGAGGTTCACAGGCTGTTAAAGTTTGGGAACCACTGATCTAGCCTGTTCTCAGTGGTGACAGATGACTGAACAAGGAGTAATGGTCTCAAGTTGCAGTGGGGGAGGTTTAGGTTGGATATTAGCAGGGCCGGTGCAAGGATGTTTTGCACCATAGGTGAAACTTCCTCCTTGCAGGACCCCGTCCTCACCCTGAGGCACCCCCACCATAGCAGCTACCCCCGTCTGCCCTGAGGCACCCCCCTTGCGGCAGCTCCCCACCCCCCACCCTCCACCTTGAGGCACCCCCCCCACATCCCAGCTCACCCCTGCTCCGCACATGAGCATCCGGGTATGCAGTCACTGCTTCACTTCTCTCGCCTCCCAGGCTTGCGGCGCCTAAGCTGATTGGCACCGCAAGCCTGGAAGGCAGGAGAAGTGAAGCAGCTCACCCCTGCCCCACCTCCTCCCCGAGCACGCCATGGCTGCTTCACTTCTCCCGCCTCACAGGCTTGCGGCGCCGATCAGCTTAGGCGCTGCAAGCCTGGGAGGCGGGAGAAGTGAAGCAGCCACGGTGTGCTCAGGGAGGAGGCGGGGCAAGGGTGAGCTGGGGAGCGGAGTTCCCCTGTGTGCCGCTCCCCTCCTTACTTGCTGCAGGCGGCCCTTCCTGCACCCCCCTGCCCCAGCTCCCTCTGCCTAAATGCCGGCGGCGACTGGGGCGGCTAAAGATCCAGCCGCCGCGGTCACGGCCAAAGAAAATGGCGCTCCTCAAATCCCAGCACCCTAGGCGACCGCCTAGGTCACCTAAATGGTTGCACCGGCCTTGGATATTAGGAAAAACTTTTTCACTAGGAGGGTGGTGAAGCACTGGAATGGGTTCCCTAGGGAGGTAGTAGAATCTCCTTCCGTAGAGATTTCTAAGGTCAGGCTTGACAAAGCCCTGGCTGGGATGATTTAGTTGGGAATTGATCCGGCTTTGAGCAAGGGGTTGGACTAGATGACCTCCTCAGGTCCCTTCCAACCCTTATATTCTGTGATTCTATGATTGCAAGGAATCCAACCACAAGAGGTCTGACGTCAGTGTAGCGACTCACAAACCATGTGAAAAGCTGGATAGGTGTTACCAGTGGATCCATGGGATTCTTCTGAACTAGAGAGTATTGCAAGCAACAGAAGGCATAAAATCCCAGTTTCTGAGTAGGCTTATTTCTTCTCCATCCAGTCATTTTGTAGCCAGTGGTAAATTAGTTCAGTGGGATATATTTCAAATGAGATTGTATCATAGTATAAATGATACTTTCAATTGAGAGAAAGGAGATCCTTCTATGGGGACACACTCCTGCAAAAGATGGGTATGAAGAAGGCTTCAGCATCAGAATGCATTCTGAAAAATAAAGGAGTGAGATTTCTCAACAAATAAATGACCAAGCTTATTAGTTGAAATCAACTATGTATTTCACTTTTAATTATTAGACGGACATTGAGCCTCTGTTGAACATGGGATTTTGCAAATGATCAAGGACACCTGAAAACTTGATTCAGCATCTTCCCAGGCGAGCAGCTTTGTTCTGTTCTACAGGGTTCTGTTTTGTACACACTATCTGAAATATACAAGTCCTTGACTTCTCCACCAGGGACGCCTATTCTTTTGGCCATTGGTAAAGTGACCCTATGTCCCCAGTTTCCAAGGACAGTCCTGAGTTTCCATTTGATGGCCCAGTCTCCCTGGAACTTCTTTTGATGACCTGGCCCTCGTGGTCACAATAGGAAATGCTGGGTGCTGAGCTCTTTTGAAACCCTGGTCCTTGGTCTTTTTTTTCTGAGTGATCAGTTCATTTGCCCCAGTCTCTGCTGCTGCTGGTCATTTGAGAACATTTGTTATTTGCCAGGCTCAGCTGCCCCCGCATTGCTATTGTGTGAGAACCACTCTGCAGAGTCTGTAAAACATCCCTTCCCCCATTCTCTCTGCCCTTACTCATGGTGTTGGTCAGTTACCACTCCCCTTGACAAGCACCACCAAACTGGTGTTTTCACGTTCTCCAGCATTTCCCAGACTTTAGCAAATTGAACCCCCCTCACCCTCCATTTCAACAAAATGTAACCAATTATGACCTCCCATCCCCCGCAGCCCCATCATGTATTGCTGAAGGCCTACCTGAAAAGAGCTTTCAATCAGAATAGATAATGTAGAGCTTCATAATATACTACACCTCTACCCTGATATAACGCAACCCGATATAACACGAATTCAGATATAACGCGGTAAAGCAGTGCTCTGGGGGGGGGGGCGCGACTGCACACTCTGGTGGATCAAAGCAAGTTCGATATAACGCAGTTTCACCTATAATGCAGTAAGATTTTTTGGCTCCCAAGGACAGCGTTATATTGGGGTAGAGGTGTACTTCTCCTTTCCCTTCTGCTTTGATTGGCAGTGAAATAGTTAACAATGTTGGCACTTAAAATACCATCACTGGCATTTGAGGTTGCACCTATTGAAATGAATGGAGCAGTTCACAGCATGAAGCTGCTGTTTCAGACTCTCTGCAAACTCAGACAGCTGGCATTGCATTCATTACACTCAGCTCATTAACCGCTAGTGATTTCAAACCCACACCTTCAAAGTTATCTAGACCCCTAACTGCCATTGATTTCAATGGGAGTTAGGCACCTAAATACCTTTGAGGATCTTGGCCTTACTTTCTTAAAGTGAAAGTTTAGATTTAGAACTATTCAGAGGTCTGCACAGGCCACGTCAGCCAGGCAGTTGTCCTCTCCCTCCCATCCTGGGATGTGGGGATACCACACACTTTGGAATATGCTGATTTATTCTATTCAAAGATTGTGGCACTATATGAACTTTTTAAAACCCCATGGCTTCTGGTGACTTCTTCTCTGGGACTTGCTCTAGTCCTAGTATTTGTTTGTCTGTGATATGTGATTGACATCAGTCGATACTCATGAGTGTACAGCGCTTTATTTCCTGTTCACAACCTGAGGCTTTTGTATAAAGCAGGTTTTTGCTCCTCAAGATATAGGAAGGCGCTTCTGTATTGAAATAATAGTCAGAGACAAGATTTTCAAAAATAGGAGCCTAACTCAGTGTTACTATCTCTCGTGATATTATTGCAAGTCTGATGATTCTTACTTGGTAGTTGGCTCTCAAAGCCCTACCTCCCAGAGTCATGTGAATATGTGAGAATCTCGCTTTCGTTAAAAACAGGACATTTCTAGTCCTCTCGGTGTGGAGAAAACCTTCAAAACATGACCTATATGTACTGCAAAGGCTCAAAACCCCAAGTAAAAAGAACCCATGATGTATTGTTTTTAAAATCCTCCTAAAGTTTAAGCCAATCTCCTGATCACAGGGGGCCTGACTCATGGTTTTTGAGTGCCTGGGGTTGGAAATACTGTTAATTGTAGGTATACAGGTCTGTTTTTTAGCCTTGATCCCACAAACCCTTACCCACAGGCTTAGTTTAACCTGAGTGACCACTCGCAAAGTCAAGCTAAGCATGAATGAGTCTGCAGGATCAGGGCCACAGATTCAGGAGCCTCACATTTACCATCAATTTTTTGAAAATCTTGTCCTCTAGCTCAGTGGTTCTCAACCTTTCAAGATGACTGTACCCCTTTCAGGAGTCTGATTTGTCTTGTGTATCCCAAGTTTAACCTCACTTAAAAACTACTTGTTTACAAAACCAGACATAAAAATACAAAAGTGTCACAGCTCACTATTACTGAAACATTGCTGGCTTTCTCATTTTTACCATATAATTATAAAACAAATCAACTGAAATATAAATACTGTACTTCCATTTTAGGGTATAGCACATAGAGCAATATAAACAAGTCATTATCCAAATGAAATTTTAGTTTGTACTGACTTCGCTAGTGCTTTTTATGTAGCAAGTTGTAAAACTGGGCAAATATCTAGATGAGTTGATGCATCCTTGGAAGACCTCGGCATGCCCCCAGGGATATGCATACCCTTGGTTGAGAACCACTGCCTAGCTTTTACTTTTGAACTATGAATTCTATTTGCTGTCTGCAGGCCTGACCCAAGCCCGGTGAAGACTCATAGACTCATAGACTCTAGGACTGGAAGGGACCTCGAGAGGTCATCGAGTCCAGTCCCCTGCCCTCATGGCAGGACCAAATACTGTCTAGACCATCCCTAACAGAGATTTATCTAACCTACTCTTAAATATCTCCAGAGATGGAGATTCCACAACTTCCCTAGGCAATCTATTCCAGTGTTTAACTACCCTGACAGTTAGGAACTTTTTCCTAATGTCCAACCTAAATCTCCCTTGCTGCAGTTTAAGCCCATTGCTTCTTGTTCTATCATTGGAGGCTAAGGTGAACAAGTTTTCTTCCTCCTCCTGATGACACCCTTTTAGATACCTGAAAACTGCTATCATGTCCCCTCTCAGTCTTCTCTTTTCCAAACTAAACAAACCCAATTCCTTCAGCCTTCCTTCATAGGTCATGTTCTCAAGACCTTTAATCATTCTTGTTGCTCTTCTCTGGACCCTCTCCAATTTCTCCACGTCTTTCTTGAATTGTGGTGCCCAGAACTGGACACAATACTCCAGTTGAGGCCTAACCAGCGCAGAGTAAAGCGGAAGAATGACTTCTCGTGTCTTGTTTACAACACACCTGTTAATGCATCCCAGAATCATGTTTGCTTTTTTGCAACAGTATCACACTGTTGACTCATATTAAGCTTGTGGTCCACTATGACCCCTAGATCTCTTTCTGCCATACTCCTTCCTAGACAGTCTCTTCCCATTCTGTATGTGTGAAACTGATTTTTCCTTCCTAAGTGGAGCACTTTGCATTTATCTTTATTGAACTTCATCCTGTTTACCTCAGACCATTTCTCCAACTTGTCCAGATCATTTTGAATTTTGACCCTGTCCTCCAAAGCAGTTGCAATCCCGCCCAGTTTGGTATCGTCCGCAAACTTAATAAGCGTACTTTCTATGCCAACATCTAAATCGTTGATGAAGATATTGAACAGAACCGGTCCCAAAACAGAACCCTGCGGAACCCCACTTGTTATACCTTTCCAGCAGGATTGGGAGCCATTAACAACTACTCTCTGAGTACGGTTATCCAGCCAGTTATGCACCCACCTTATAGTAGCCCCATCTAAATTGTACTTTCCTAGCTTATCTATAAGAATATCATGCGAGACTGTATCAAATGCCTTACTAAAGTCTAGGTATATCACATCCACCGCTTCTCCCTTATCCACAAGGCTCGTTATCCTATCAAAGAACGCTATCAGATTAGTTTGACACGATTTGTTCTTTACAAATCCGTGCTGGCTATTCCCTATCACCTTACCACCTTCCAAGTGTTTGCAGATGATTTCTTTGATTACCTGCTTCATTATCTTCCCTGGCACAGAAGTTAAACTAACTGGTCTGTAGTTTCCTGGGTTGTTTTATATTTCCCTTTTTATAATGGGCACTATATTTGCCCCCTTCCAGTCTTCTGGAATCTCCCCATCTCCCATGATTTCCCAAAGATAATAGCTAGAGGCTCAGATACCTCTTCCATTAACTCCTTGAGTATTCTAGGATGCATTTCATCAGGCCCTGGTGACTTGCAGGCATCTAACTTTTCTAAGTAATTTTTTACTTGCTCTTTCCTTATTTTCTCTTCTAAAGCTACCCTCTTCCCATAAGCATTCACTATACTAGACATTCCTTCAGACTTCTCAGTGAAGACCGAAACAAAGAAGTCATTAAGCATCTCTGCCATTTCCAAGTCTCCCGTTTACTGTTCCCCCTCCTCATTGAGCAGTGGGCCTACCCTGTCCTTAGTCTTCCTCTTGCTTCTAATGTATTGATAAAAAGTCTTCTTGTTTCCCTTTATTCCCATAGCTAGTTTGAGTTCATTTTGTGCCTTTGCTTTTCTAATCTTGCCTCTGCATTCCTGTGTTATTTGCCTATATTCATCCTTCGTGATCTGACCTAGTTTCCATTTTTTATATGACGCCTTTTTATTTTGTAGGCCACGCAAGATCTCAAGGGTAAGCCAAGGTGGTCTTTTGCCACATTTTCTATCTTTCCTAACCATCGGAATAACTTGCTTTTGGGCCCTTAATAGAGTCCCTTTGAAAAACTGCCAACTTTCCTCAGTTGTTTTTCCCCTCAGTCTTAATTCCCATGGGACCTTCCCTATCAGCTCTCTGAGCTTACCAAAATCCGCCTTCCTGAAATCCATTGTCTCCAGGGACTTCACTGGACTTTGATTCAGACCTTGTTTCTCTCATATATGATTCATTAGTGACTTTAATGATTAAGGTTGGGATTTTCAAAGCTGTATAAGATAATTAAGCCCCACAGAAATATTCAAGTACTATTTATTCCAGTATGTTCAGGGAGGCTATTTTGTGTGTGTTGGAATTCCCCAACCTTTACTACTTCTAATTTGCTGAGCTGTAGCCACAGCAACACGTAACTGTGTGGGGTGGGGTGGGGTGGCTGGGGACCCATACATGTGACACCATTTTCTTATAAATACTCCTCATTATCGGTGCATTATCTGCCAGATGTTAAACTCCTCCTTCGCAAACTGCTGATCTCGACAAGTTCTAGCCCTGTTTGACTTCCCCTTTTTTAAAAAAAAAAAATCAGGGTACAGCCTGTGGCTGATGAAAGGGCTGAGTTGCAGCCTCTTCTAGGAACAGCCAGTATCTGTTTATATCAGAGACACCTGCAACTTCCCACTCAGCTTTGCAAAGAACCCAGCCCCTGCGCTGCAGATTCCTGTGTGACCACAGAACATGAGAGTGCTCAGCCTGGGTGGGAGGACTGGAAGGGATTAATTGCATACAGGCTGCTGGTTTCATTTTCATTCTCTGGACTGCTCTTCTCAATGAATCATCAGACTCTGAATGAGTTTCCACAAACCCCCACCCTGGGTATCTTCATGCAAAGATTTCAGTTGTCGTGTGGCAGAGCGACGGGTTCCAATTTCTGCTCTCGACCTGCCTCGGAAAGCACTAGCTGTAAGTGTGTGGGTTGGGGCGTGGAGCAAACCACCAGAACAGGAGACATCAGAGCAGCTTCAAGAACCACGGACTGTTAATTGCACAGGTGAGCACAGCATTCCCCAGCAGGTGCAGAGCAGCTCCCACCCTCCAGTGCCTGGGTAGCTGGGCCAGACCTAATGCTAACAGACAGCTTGAACCCTGCCCAGGGCCAGCTCCAGGTTTTTTGCTGCCTCAAGCAAAAAAAAAAAAGTGCCGCCCCTTGATAAGTGCCGCACCAAGCATGCTGGTGCATACGGCTGGCCCTGACCCTGTCTCTGCCTTGTTCTTATTCACTGGCGCTTTGGAAGCTGGAGGCAGCCGGGCCTTTGGAGGCCCATGGCTCTGTGATCCCACTGGCAGTGGTTCTCCGCCTATGGACTGGTCAGTCCGTGCTGGCTTGGGAGGCGGAGGTGGGGAATAGGGTTGGGAGGTGTCTGGTGGAGGGAGGCTCTCTCTCTTAAACCGCTTCCCAGAATGTTGTCACGTGAGCTCACCGGAGTGGCAGTCATCCTCCTGACAGAACCACATCCCACGCTGCCCGCTTGGCACTGGAAGACCTGAGGAGTTTAGACTCACCCAGAGTCTGACCATCTTCCATTAACCCTGCAGGACCTTGTAGGTGACACAGGTTTCCTCCCACAGCTGTTGGCCAGTACTCCCCCCTCTCTCCCACCCCCAAACAGAGCTCTATATACGGTCACTAAGTCCCTGGCCATTGTCAGTCTAACATGAGGGACACTCTGATACTGCGGAGATGAGCACTAGTACCAAACCCGGACAGAAAGGACCCAGCCTGGGACATCAGGTCATGGCCAGTGCCGCAAGTACAATTGCCATTCTGTATAGGGGGGAAGGCTCAGTAGGTAGCTAGGAATTGAGGTCTGCACTAACCTAGCGCTTGGAAGACCTGGGTTTATCTCCTTGCTCCCCAATTTCCTCTGTGACCCTAGGCCAGGAGTGCCGAAATGGGGGGATCCTGGGGCAAAGGGGCAGCATAGAAGCGGGGCCTTGTGGAAAGGGGTAGTGCAAGGGCAGGGCCTTGGGGAGAAGGGGCGGCATGGGGGCAGGGCCATGGTTCGGCAGCCAGCATCAGGGGTGTCATTTAAAGGGGGTGGAGGTCTTCTGCCCTCCTCCCCTCAGTTTTGGCATATGTCCTAATCCCAGGCAGAGCTCTTAACTGAGGGCACGTCTATACTGGCAAAGTAACAGCGCCGGCAGTTACAGTGCTGCTTAGAAAGTGCTGAAGGAAAACCACTGTTGTGTGTTCAAAGTGACAGCTGCCAGCACAATAGCGTGTTCACACTTGCAGCACTTTTCACAGACAGAAAATGTGAAAAATCGGGAATGAGTGGGGGGTGATAGGAGCCTATATAAGAAAAAGACCCCAAAATCAGGACTGTCCCTATAAAATCGGGACATCTGGTCACCCTAAGCACTTGCGGAGCAGTGCACTCTGGGCAGCTATCCCACAGAGCTTCTCTTTCCATTCTGATACCTATGTGGAATGTGAGTTCTGCAGGGAGGTGGGGCTTCCAGGTTGTGCCCCTAAGGCAGCTAGTCAGTCTTTCATTTACAAACAGGCAGAGTGATTCAGATAAGAATAAGCATAAGCTTTCGTGGGTGAACACCCACTTGGTCAGATGCATGCTCCAAATATCTGTTAGTCAATAAGGTGCCACAGGACTCTTTGCTGCTTTTTATAGATCCAGACTAACACGGCTACCCCTCTGATACTCAGATAAGAAAGGGCTGTTAATTAAATTAAGGATCTGGAAGTCCTTAGATGATCCTGTAAAACAGATATGCCTCTGCGGGGGAGAGGGGAGGTGCTTTAAGACAGAACACAGGGGATTCAGAAGACATACAGCCAAGATTGCATTAAGAAAAGAGGGAAATGTGAGGGGGATAGGTGAAAAGAAGGGGCCAAAACCAAGGGAAGGGATAGCATGTGGCACCACAGTATCTGAGCGCCTCACAATGTCTAACCTAATAAGCAACAAAGAGTCCTGTGGCACCTTATAGACTAACAGACGTATTGGAGCATAAGTTTTCGTGGGTGAATACTCACTTTGTCGGATGCATGTGAATGTCTAACCTATTTCTCCTCACAGTCCCTCAGTGAGGTAGAGCGGTGCTCTTATCCCCATTGTACAGATGGAGTACTGAGGCACAGAGAGTCTAAGGGCCAGTTTTCAAAGGTATTTCGGAACTTAATGGGATTTTCAAAGGCACCTGGAAGGTTAGGTGCTTTGTAAAGCCCACTAGATGCCTAGCTGCATCTTTGGGTGCCTGAAAAGCTTTGAAACTCTGTCCCTAAGGTAGTGGCCTGAGGCCATACAGGAAGTCCATGTGGGAAGTAGAACCCAGGTCTCTCAGGGCTAGCTCTCTATCCATTGGACCAGCCTCTCTCTCTGCTGCATGCTGCAAAAAAGAGGATTCTGATAGATGGGAGCAAAACCAAGAAGGCCAGTTCTCTGAGATCCCAGCAAATGGTCCCAGGTGATTGTGAGAAAGAGATCATGCTTCAACTTGTAGATTGCCCTAAGGGGCATGTGAATGTTTAACACATTTGGCATGTAAATACCTTGCTACCCAGTCCAAAACAGTGCCACGCAAACACCTGTTCTCACTTTCAGGTGACATTGTAAATAAATAGTGGGCAGCATTATCTCCTGTAAATGTAAACAGACTTGTTTGTCTGAGTGATTCTCTGAGCAAGAAGTAGGACTGAGTGCACATGTAGGCTCTAAAGTTTTACATTGTTTTGTTTTTGACTGCTGTTATGTAAAAAAATAATAATTCTACATTTGTAAGTTGCACTTTCACAGTGAAGAGATTGCACTATAGTACTTGAATGAGGTGAACTGAAAAATACTATTTCTTTTGGGTTTTTTTACAGTGCAAATATATGTAATAAAAATAATAAAGTGAGCACTATACACTGTATTATGTGTTGTAATAGAAATCAATATACACCTCTACCCCGATATAACGCTGTCCTCGGGAGCCAAAAAATCTTACCACGTTATTGGTGAAACAGCATTATATTGAACTTGCTTTGGCCTCGAGCATTTCCGTTATTAATAGTCAGCAAACATGCCTGCCCTGACCCCACCTACTTCCCACCCCCTGACTGACCCCTCAGAACCCCCGACCCATCCAACCCCCCACTCCTTGTCCCCTGACTACCCCCTCCATTGACCACCCACCCCCAACCACCCCTCCCAAGATCCCACCCCCTGCCTATGCCCCCCTGCTCCTTGTCCCCTGACTGCCCCCTCCAGAGACCCCCCCATCCCTAATCACCTCCAGGACTCCCATGCCCTATCCAACGTCCCCGTTCCCCATCCCCTGACCATCCCACCCCCAGAACCTCTGATCCATCCAACCCCCCTGCTCCCTGTCCCCTGACCGCCCCCTGAGATGCCCCCCTGCCCCTTATCCAACCCCTCAGCCCCAGCCTGGCACCCTTAACACGCCACTGAGAGCAGTGTGTCAGAGCCAGACATGCTGATGTGCTGATCCACTGAAGCGTGCAGCGCTGCCCCCCAGAGCTCTGTTTTACTGCATTATATCCAAATTTGTGTTATATTGGGTTGCATTATATTGGGATAGAGGTGTATTTGAAAATGTAAAAAAAATCCAAAATATTTATAATAAATTTAAATTAGTATTCTATTATTGTTCAACAGTGAGATTAAAATTATGATTAATCGTGATTAATTTTTTAATTGAGTTAATTTGTTTTGAGTTAATTGCTTGAATTAACTGTGATTGACAGCTCTGATTCAAACTTTGACTGCCTTTAGGTGTTACAAATAGCTCACAAATACAAAAATAATTCCAATAAACATCATTTGGCGGCTATCTTTTTAAAAGCAACGCACTTGGGTAAAAACACCATCAGCACTAAAGCTTTTTCTCCAAATAAGCAAATCTAACCACTAGTGCATGAAATATAAATGTGTAGTTTTAAATGTATCAGCAGCAAAAAAGAAAACTCTTTTTCCATCTTTATCCATTCTAAGTGCACAGACAAAAAATAATAACAAAAACTGGTTTGTTATTAAACATCTTACAAATATAACAACAGCCAGGGCTTTGTTTTAGCTACAAATAAAATAAGTTGTAAGTGTAACCAGGGTGTGAATGAGCTCTCCTTGACATCTAGTGATGAGCTGAGGGAAGACACTTCAGGAACAGACTGACTTTGCATAGTCATGCCTACTCTGCCTAGGTATGCAGCATGATGATGGATCTGCTTTGCCAAAATGATCCCTTTTGGCCGGTGCTGGGTTATAGATCACTTCAGTATTGAGAGCCGGGGAATGCAACGTTCTTCTTATTGCACGAGTAAAGCAGTGGCAGCAGAGGCAACAGCAAACAGCCAGTTACAGGGTGCACAGTGACTGCGTACATTGCTTGGTGCCTCTCCCCGCTTTCTGGGGTGAGAGGTGAACACACCTCTGAACTCTGGGTGTTTGTTAACCAAAGACAGCCAACTGTGAGTAGGGTGCAGTGGCGGGGGGAGGGGAAGGAGGTGATGTGTTAAAGGGACATTTATTTGTAGGACTTTCCCACCACAAGGTGGGAAACTGAGGCAGAGGACACTGCCTAATCCGCTGTGAGGCTGGGTTCCTTTAGGGTTGCGTACTGGTAAATGTGGTTGTTGTATTTTCCCAAACTAATGCTTGGTTCCCTTTTCCTTTTCATGAAAAGTTCTCTTTTGTAATACACACACTCAGTGCTCGTGAGAGGGGAAGTATTGGCTCTTAAAGGCACTCTGGGGTGGTGGTAAATTTTCCCAGATTACTAGGTGGGGGCTTCAACCAGTTCTGTGTTGTGTTAAGAGGAACCCCTTTATATTGAACGCAGTCCTTCTTGCTGCCGACTCCACCCAGCAGAAGGGTTAAATAAGATTTTAGCTTTATTAATGGCTAAAAAGTTTAACTATATTTTTCTAACGTCTAATCAAATACAATTTGTAAATCCCAATTTTAAAATAAAAAATGTGCAAACCTTAAAGTACAACCAAATACACCTCTACCCCGATATAACTCGACCTGATATAACTCGAATTCGGATATAACGCGGTAAAGCAGCGCTGCAGGGAGGCGGGGCTGTGCACTGTGGCAGATCAAAGCAAGTTCGATATAACGTGGTAAGATCTTTTTGGCTCCTGAAGACAGCATTATATTGGGGTAGAGGTGTAGTTCTTCTATGGGTTTAAACTAAAATAAGGTTTTTGTTTATAATTTGTTTATAATTGTGGTGTTATGAACCAAATCAAAGGTCTGATCCTATGGAGAACTGATTAACTAAAAAGGGGGACTATGTTGTCATAATTGGGCCTAGAAATTTAACTTGATTGTGAGCTCAACTGTAAAAACTATATGTAAATTCATACGTCACAATACCCTGTAATGAGAAGCGTAAATGGGAGAAGTTGCACAAGGACCACACAAAAACTAAATGAGTCCAAACAAAAAGGCTACTAATATAACTCAAGCACAACTATCACTTAAAATTGTGTTTGTTAAACAAGAAAAGTGTAAAACCAGCAAGCAGTGAACCAAAATCAGAAATTAGGGCTACTGTAATTGGCGGACAAAATAATGAGGGGAGGGCAAGGGTGCTGGAAAGGCCATGGGCCGCGAGTTATATACCCACATGGTGCCCAAGCACCAGCAATATTCAGAGCCCAGGGGCCCAGCTCCACCAATGTTTGGGGCCGGGTCTTCCCCTGCCCGGCCCCACCTGCTGCCCCCCTGCACCTCCCCCAAGTGTCCCTCGGCCCCCCTTTGCTGGCCCTGTGGGAGCAGAGCGTCCCTGCCTCTTTGCAGCTCCATGCTGCCTCCCTGCAGCCACTGCTGTCGCAGGGTCCTAGGGCCATCCATATCAACTGCCAGGGCAGACTGACTCTGAGCCTGCCCTTCCCCCTCAGACCCTTCCCTTTTCCAGCAGGACCCTCCAGCAGCACAGGACCCCTCACCCACAGTCACTGCTCCTGCCCCATGCTGGGCAAGGAGGCAGCCCCATCCCTCATCCCCAGTGAGGCTACAGTCAGGGGCAACAGCAGAGGAGGAGGCGCACGCAGCGCCCCCTGGCACCCACGATGGGGGAGGTGAGGGGGATTCCTGGACCTGAGATGGGTCCTAGGAGCACATGCAGTGACAGTGGTGGGGGTGAGTGTGCAGCTGGGGGGGAGGTGTCAAAGTTAGACTCAGGACTCACAGTTTGTCAGACCACTCTGTTTTAGTAGCACAGCGCTCTGCTAATAACACCAGATAATGTGAGCACCATGCAAGACACAACTATCTTATTTATACAGATAAAAGGGCACGAACTTAACAAGATAACAAAGGAAGCAGAATCAGACAAGTTTACCAGCGACTAGACATGCAAAGTTAATTTCCTCACTAAGTTTTACCAATCTCTAGTTAATGTTTCACCATTAGCTTAAGTGGGCTCATTGTTCATGCCTTAATGTTTCTTTTCCTGAAACCTGTATTTCAACATTTATTTCTGCTTAAAGGTACATACAGCATTTTTTTAATCCATTCTTATTTTCACAATATAATTCATTCTACTTTCACAGCAGGAAAGGGGGGCTCCTCCCCCAAAGCTCGCTGCTGCTGGCAGGGAAAGAGCTGGGGGGAGTCCTCCTCTCTGGCCCCTGTCCCAGAGCAGCCTGCCTACACTCCAAACTCATCCCCATCCCTGCCCCACCCCAGAGCCCATACCCCCAGCCAGAGCTTTCACCCTCACCGCACCCTCAACCCTCTACCCCAGCCCTGAGCCCCTCCAACACCCCAAACACCTTATCCCCAGACCCAGCCAGAGCCCTCATCCCTCTGCACCCTAACTGTCTGCCCCAACCCTGAGCCCCCTCCTGCATCATGAACCCCTCATCCCCAGCCCCACCCCACAGCCCTCACCCCACACCCCAACCCTCTGCCATAGCCCTGAGCCCCCTCCCACACCTCAAACCTCTCACTTCCAGCCCCAGCCAGAACCCTCACACCCTACATCCCTACCCTCGCCCTGAGCCCCTCCCACACCTCAAACCCCTCATCCCCAGCCCCTCCAGAGCCCTTTCCCCCCGCATCATAACCATCTGCCCCAACCCTGAGCCCCCTCCTGCCTCATCAACCCCTCATCCCCACCCCCACAGCCCTCACCCCACACCCCACCCCTCTTCCATAGCCCTGAGCCCCCTCCCACACCCCAAACCTCTCATCCCCAGCCCCACCCCAAACCCAGCCCCACCCCTGCACCCCATCCCTCCCCCAAACTCCCTCCCAGAGCCTGCACCCCCTCCCTACACACCCCCTCCCATCCCCAAACTCCCTCCTAGCGCCTGCACCCTGCACTCCTCCGCACCCCAGACCTCCTCCCCCACCCAAACTCCATCCCAGAGCCTTGGGCAGGTGGAGGGCGGACTTTGGGCGGGGGCAGGTTCTGGGCACCACCAAAATTTCTATAAACCTGTCGCCCATGGGAATGGGGGAGCCAGGAGGCCATGGCCCTCCCACTTTTTCCCAGACATAAGGGCAAGTGATGGGGCTGGGGGTGGATGAAGAAGAGCAATTGGGGGTGGGGTCTTGGGTGGAAGGATGGGGTGGGGCCTCCCCCCACTGTTAGGGACTTTCTGCTGCTTCTGCGGGAGGAGCTATTCCACTCATCACTCGCATTTTGGGTTCTTAAAGAACAAGACTTAAAGAAAAAGAAAAACTGACTGCTGGAGGAGTGTAACCCAAACACCTCCGAGTGTGGTGTTCTATCCCATCTAGTGGCGGAGAGAAAGAGCTGCTGAAGACCGGGGTCTGTCGGTGTTACATGAGCTTCACCTTCATGGCTATCACCCCTGCCTTGTCCTGGGACCCCGGGTCCTTGTCATCCTAATCTTAAAACATTTCCTGACCAAGCCAAAGAAACCAAGCCAAATGCCATTGTGAGGCTTTTTCCCTGCCCCTCCCCTCCAATGTGTCCTTTTCCTTCCACACCTTTCCTTCTGTCTAACCAGAGTCTGGCTTAGACAGCCAAATGTGTACATTTTACAACACAGCCGTACCCTGTGATCAAACCAAGGCAGCCAAATGCAATGCCCTAAACCGCCCAACGCTGGTACAAGTTTGCTGAGTCCCAAAATAGCTAATAAAACTGCTTGTGTTTCTCCAGCAGTAGAAGTTGCAAGTAAAAATCAAGAGACAGAAGCGCCATTTTTGATCTTTGGTGCTCTGTTCTGTCCCCTTCGTGTATCTTTGTCTTGTCTTCTAGGAAATGGAATTGGACTTCAACAGCTATTGCAATGACAGCTTGAGTCCATTTCAACTAACTTCTTTTCTCCACCCCAAAAAACCCTGTTATTATCATATTTAACACCATCTAAACGACTGTAAACATGGAGTTTTTTCCATCTGAAAACCTCTCTCCAGCTAAAATACAAAAAACAAGAAGCGTTAAAATAAGTCTATGTTAAAGCATTTGAAATGTAAAGTATTAGCTGTTTTTCCTTCTTTTCAGTATTTTTAATAGAAGGTGTCATAAACAGATAGTTAAGGGTTAATGCCTCTTTTACCTATTAAGGGTTAAGAAGTTCACCTAGCCTAGCTGACACCTGACCAGAGGAACCAATGGGGGAACAAGATGTTTCAAAGGAAGGAGGGAAGTTTCCTTTGTTGAGAGTCAGTTTCAGTTTCAGCTGGAGTAAAAGAAGATCAAGGAACCAGCCTCTTATCAGAGTAATAAGTTTTAGAAAAGAATAAATAGGTTTATGTTTATTTTCTTTTGTAACTTGTCTTTGTGCAATTAGGGGAATAATCGAATTTGGATATTCTTGTGTGTACTAAGGTTTTTGCCCAGTGGAACATCCTGTGTTTTAAATCTGTTGTCTGTGAGATCAGCTTGTATGCTATCTCCCGGGGGGGGGGGTCTTTCTTTTACTTTTCTTTTCTTTAATTAAAAGCCTTCTTTTTAAGAACCTGTTTGATTTTTCCCCCTGTTTTTTTTTAAATCCAAGGGGATTGGATCTGAACTCACCAGGGATTGTGGTGGGGGAAAAAGGGAGGGGGAAGGAGTAATTCTTCCTTGTTTTAAGATCCAGGGGGTTTGGATCAGTGTTCACCAGGGAATTGGTGGAGGAGTCTCTCAAGGCTACCCAGGGAGGGGAAGGTTTTGGGGGAGAGGACAGAGTTTTCCATATGACTCAAACATTTGGATGATGGCAGCAAAACCAGATCTAAGCTGGTAATTAAGCTTAGGAGGTTCATATGCAGGTTCTCATATCTGTACTCTAAAGTCCAGAGTAGGGGTGAAACCTATGACAGAAGGTTAAAATGATTTTATTAGTCTGTTTGCCATGGCACTAAGCAAGCTAAAGTCTCTGTATACCCAACCCAAAACCTTGTTTAACGTTAAACAGTGAGAGTGTTACATTCACTCCTTTGACCTATGCCAGGGGTAGGCAACCTATGGCACGTTTGCCAAAGGTGGCACACAAACTGTTTTTCAGTGGCACTCACACTGCCCAGGTCCTGGCCACCAGTCCGAGGGGGGCTCTGCATTTTAATTTAATTTTAAATGAAGCTTCTTAAACATTTTAAAAATCTTATTTACTTTACATACAACAATAGTTTAGTTATATATTATAGATTTATAGAAAAGGAACTTCTAAAAACATTAAAATGTATTACTGGCACACAAAACCTTAAATTAGAGTGAATAAATGAAGACTCGGCACACCACTTCTGAAAGGTTGCCAACCCCTGGCCTATACAGTCCATCTAAATTAGTGTAACAGTTTTGGCACCAAAGATGGGGCCTAAAGGGTTAATACATATCCAGTAGCTAATATCTTAGCAAACAAGCAATTGTTTTTTAAAGCTGATTTAAAACAAAAATTTGTTTTAAAATTTTGCATGTGTTATTCTCGTTTGCAAAGCCAACCATTAATGCTTTTGTTTTTTAAAAAGTGTTTTTTTAAGTTATAAATTCTTTTACCTTTTTTTAACAAATGTTTTGTTTTGTTTTCTTTTTTCCCCCCTTTATTTTAGGGTTTGTAGTTTTTATAAACAGTAAAAACTTTAAAGGTTTAATGTAAAAGTATTTTAGAAAAGGAAAAGTAGGAAAATAATATTTTAAATTGTTAGATTGCTAAAGCAATCTTTTACTAAAATGCCAACTTAATTAAAAGCTGCTACCACATTAACTATACATTAAATCTCAAACCACCAAAAGCTATTGCAACACCAAACTTTTTTTTGTAATTTTTGTAAAAAATATCAACCTGAAAGAGCCAGAAGCTGCATTTTCTACCTTTGCTGTTCTTTTCTGACCCCTTTGTGTGTCTTCGTCATGTTTTGTCTTCTAGGAAACAGGACTCCACTTTAACAGGAACAGTAACAATGATGGATCCAACCCATCTCAACTAACTTTTTCTCTTCCTTCTAAAATCTCTCTCCAGAAAAGAAAAAAGAAAACAGTTGCTGAAATAAATTTTACTTACTACTCTATATTTAAAATGCTTTAACTGTTTTTCCTTCTTTTCTAAATTTTTAATAAAAGGTTAGCAAGCTCTTGAATGGTGTTTGCTATGAAACTAAGCAAAGTAATGTCTCTGTATACCACTTGCTTAACACTGTTTAATGTTAAACAGTAACGGGGTGATATTAACACCTATGGCCCATATAGACCATCTAAATTAATACAATAGACCTCACCAAATGCTTTGGCATTTGGTCTTTTCAGAGACCCCTAGCTCAGAGGGGCCCAAACGAGGCTGCTATTTCCCCCATGGGATCCTGAATGAGTTCATGCAGATCAGAAAGGAACCCAAGGTTCAAGATATTGGTCTAGCCTCCTCAGTGCTGCTTGCCTGGGAACACTGCAAAATTCTATGGCAGCTGCTTGCTGCCTGCTGGTGTTTGAGGAAGATGATGGAGGTTCTCATTAATTTATTCCTCTGTAAATCTCTCCTTGGGCTGGCATAGAGCCAACTTAGCATCTTCAAGCCACCTCTCCTCCCAGTCTTGGGTGCACATCTGGGGCAATGGGTGTCTCCCTGTCCTGGGACTCCCCAGCTGCAAGAATGGTCCCTTGGGGCTACTGGCAGCCAGCACAAAGTAGAGAAGCCCCAAGACTGCTCTAAGTTGTTCTTTGGGATAAGACCAGTCTCAGCAGCCACAGGATCAAGGAGCTGCAAAGCTGGTTTAGAGGCATCTTTGTGCCACCTTATCCCCCCCCCCCCCCGCCTTAACGTCAAGCACCCAAAGGCTAGTCCTGAGGATCTGGCCCAGGGTCTCATGAAATGGCTAGCTGGTCACAAATTCTCTAAAGCCATAACAAGCTCCTTTCAGTCTGATCCTCTCTCACCACGGTAACAGAGGGTCACTTGGCCTTAAAGAGCTCCTGAAGCAGGAAAGAGAGGACCCTCAGAAAGCTTTGAAGTTAGATTTTCAAAAGTCGCTGCTTACATTTTAAGGGCCATTTTTGAGCCCTTGTGGGGAAGATGACTGACTAACCACTCCACCGAATCAGAGCACGTAGGCCAAATTCCAGCCCTTTGTGGGAAGTGTGCATGAGAGAGATTTGCACAGGGGATCTACAAGTAGTCTGGGTAGGACACAGTTGGGATGGAGGGCACCTGCCCATCCAGGTTAGGCTGGGTTAGCAGTCACCTCTTGCTGCAACTTCTCCCCCCACCACCACCAAGATTTGGGGCCATTGGATCTGCCCTGTGTTCAGCCTGATTGCCCATGTCCCTGTTGCTTCACCAGCCCCAATGCCATGGTCCCTTGGAAAGAACCATTTCAGAGCAGTGCCCTATAACATGCAGGGCTAAACCACCCCAGAGGTGGCTTCATGTCAGTGATCAGTGCATCAATTGTATAGGTTTATGAAGTGCTTTGGGATTCTTCACGACACTCTAGAAATCCATCTTATTGATTGTGCCTGTCCCTTTGCCTCATCCCTAGCTGCTTTTTAACAATGTCTGGGACTGTCCTCAGGGTTGTTGTTTTTATCAGTGTTTAAGATGTCTGGGCGTGTCTCTTTGCTGCAGATGTCTCATGAAACGGAAAGACCCAGTGTCCAAACTTCCTCAATCATCCCCAAACCTCGGGGAAGAAGGGCTCACTACGCAACCTGGGGCTTCATTGTTCTCTGCATCTTTGCCATGTATCACATGGAGCAGTCCTGGCACCATCCCGCAGAGTACATCACCTTCTACTTCGCGGCCCTGCAGATCGGAGCTCTGCTCAGAGGGGTTTGCTACTTCATGGAAGAGATTTGGCACGTGCAATCCAGGTGACTGAGTTTACAGCTCTCTGCTCTTGAGAGGCATGCTCAGGCTGGCACTTGTAAATGGTCCAGGAAAGAAAGTAAGAGAACTAATCCCTGTGAGGAAGGCGGGCAAACATAGGTGCATGGTTCCTACTAGCTATACAGGAGCCGTAAAGGAATACAAAGAAGCATGGGCTTTGCAATCTGGTCAGTGATGGTTTCCCATCTGCCCCACGCTCCTCTCTGTTGATGTCCCTCAAGTTTCTCTGCTCAATCCCTCCCTCTTCTCTCTCTCTCTATCTAGTCTCTTGTGCCTTTACTATTGGGAGCAACTCTGCAGATTGCCCATTACCCATAATGCCCAGGCAAGAAGCTGCATGACTATTAAGTCACAACTTAGGGATGTCCCATGCCTACGTCCCACACATCTATTAAAGCCCATGGGATCTACGTGGGAGGACATCATCTGTGGGGGTTCTCTCATGTTGGCCTATGTGGGTTCAGGGCTTGCTTTGTCTCTGGTACAGGTTCACGTCCAAACCCACCAGATCTCAGATGTCCCTGGGTGCCATGTCACCCCAGTGGAGTCAGGCTGCCTGGGCCTGCCCTGGCTGAGGCAAAACCCAAGGCCTCCAGTGTAGAAGGCTCCCCAGCAATGGCACTCCACACTGGGGCTGGATTTCCTTCCCCAGTAAGCTCTACAGTGTTGGTTGGGGAGGCAGCAGGCACTGCCGTAGCTGTTACTTCCCCAGAGTGGGCCCATCTGCTCCCTGCTGGCTGAGTCCCCACCTATGTGGACAGTCTTTTATAGGGACCTCCTGGGCTGGGGAGGGAAGAGAATGGAGAGAGGTAAATAGTGATGTCCCCCAGCGGTCTATACTGAGCCTGTCCTATTCAACATATTCATAAATGATCTGGAACAAGGGATAAACCGTGAGCTGGCAAAATTTGCAGATGATACAAAATAACTCAAGATAATTAAATCACAGGCAGACGGCGAAGAGCTACAAAAGGATCTCACAAAACTGGGTGACTGGGCAACAAAATGGCAGACGAAATTCAATGTTGATAAATGCAGAGTAATGCACGCTGGAAAACATATTCCCAACTATACATACAATATGATGGGATCTAAATTAGCTGTTAGCACTCAAGAAAGAGATCTTGGAGTCATTGTGAATAGTTCTCTGAAAACAGCCAGTAAATGTGTAGCGGCACTCAAAAAAGTGAACAAAATGTTGAGAATCATTAAGAAAGGGATAGATAGTAATACAGAAAATATCATATTGCCTCTATATAAGTCCATGGTACGCCCACATTTTGTATACTGCATGTAGATGTGGTCATCCCATCTCAAAAAAGATATATTGGAATTTGAAAAGGTTCAAAAAAGGGCAACAAAAATGATTAGGGGTATGGAACGGCTTTCATAGGAGGAGAGATTAATAAGATTGGGACTTTTCAGCTTGTAAAAGAGAAGACTAAGGGGGATATGATAGAGGTCTATAAAATCATGACTGTTGTGGAGAAAGTGAATAAGGAAGTGTTATTTACTCCTCAGAACACAAGAACGAGGGGTCACCAAATGAAATTAATAGGCAGCAGATTTAAAACAAACAAAAGGAAGTATCTTTTCACACAAGGCACAGTCAACCTGTGGAACTCTTGGCCACAGGATATTGTGGAGGCCAAGACTATAACAGGGTTAAAAAAAAACTGAGATAACTTCATGGAGGATATTAGCCAGGACGGGCAGGGATGGTGTCCCTAGCCTCTGTTTGCCAGAAGCTGGGAATGGGTGACAGGGGATGGATCACTTGATGATTACCTGTTCTGTTCATTCTCTCTGGGGAACCTGGCATTGGTCACTGTCGGAAGACAAGATACTGGCTCAGATGGACCTTTGATCTGACCCAGTATTGCCATTCTTATGTTCTTTTCAATGCAGTGGGGATCTCTCCTTCTCAGGGCAGGGGTGTGCTGAGTCTGGAAACCCCTCTGCATGCTGATCTCCCGGGTGCAGACTGACAGCCCTGTCTCCTTGTCTCCCTTTTCCTCAGATATCGCAGCAGCTGGTGGAGGGTGGTGGTTGCCTGCCTGAGCCCGAGTCTGCGCCGCCACATGCTCCTGCTGCTGATCAGCATCTGCGCCTACATGGCCCTGTTCGGCGATACTGGGCTGCAACTCTTCCTCAACCTCATCCTCCTCTGTCTCTGCCAGCTCCTCAGCTTTGCCTTTGGGCTTCAGGTAAGGGCAGGACACCTCAATCCCCAGCAGCCTGGCAATACACCCCTCTGCTTCCTTGAGAATCCCCAGTGATCCTGGCATGCATAGGCCAGGCCTGCGTAACCCAGGCTATGCGGCGCTCTGCCCTCCACTAGTGGACAGGCCACATATAACATTTTGAGTCCTTTAGCTACACCCTTTGGCTAAGGAGCCTGGGTTCTCTAGTTTACATCATGGACTCATGCTTTAAGGTCCTGAATTCCCCACAAGTGGTGACCCATCCCAAGGTGTTTCATTGCAGGTGCACATGGAAATTGCAGCAACTAAACTTAATCATTTTCTCAATCAATGTTGTGAACTCATTGGGACCCCCTGCGGTGGCTGATCTGAAGCTGATTGGAGCATTGTTCATCTCAGTCTAGCTTCATTCGTCGCCTTACAAGAAGAACTAGGAGAAGTGGGATGAAGCTGAGCAAAGGAAAACTGAGAATGAAGATAGCTCACGTGGCAGGTGGCTGTGCTGGGGCTGTACATCCTGTCTGGGCTGTAAAAATCACCAGCGCTAGTAAGCATTCCCACTACTAATAATAGGAGATGCTTCTTCAGGATGAGATATCTGTGGAAGACATTCCTTGGTCCTTTATATCTGGACTGGGGCAGGCACTGAGGGTTATGCTGCAGGGAACGATCCTGCATCACAAAGAGGGTGGAGAGCTAAGCTGCTAGGTCAGGCTCATCTCTGATCCCTAGGGACATTTAATCTGTTGCAAGGGAGATTCAGGTTAGATATTAGGAAAAGCTTTCTGACTCTAAAGGTAGTTAAGCCCTGGAACAGGCTTCCAAGGAAGGTTGTGGAATGCCCATCACTGGAGGTTGTTAAGAACAAATTGGACAAACACCTGTCAGGGGTGGTCTAGGTTTACTTGGTCCTGCCTCAGCGCAGGAGGCTGGACTTGATGCCCTCCCAAGGTCCCTTCCAGCAAGGCGGACTTTAGGCCGATTCCCCCAATTCCCCCAAATTGGGCCCCGTGCCTAAGAGGGCCCTGCGCCCAGCCAGAGTGCAGCAAGCCCGGAGCCCCGCTCCCTGGGCAGAGCGCTGCAAGCCCTGTGGCCCTGCTCCCCAGCCAGAGCACTGCAAGTCTGTAGCCCTGCTCCTCCCGTCGAAGCGTGGCAATCCCTGCAGCCCCGCTTCCCCGGCCAGAGCACGGCAATCCTCGCGGCCCTGCTCTCCCACCCGGAACAATGCAAGCCCGTGGCCCTGCTCCTCCCGCCGGAGCACAGCAAGTCCCACGGCCCAACTACCCCAGCTGGAGCATGGCAAGCCCCATGGCCCCGCTACCCCAGCTGGAGCCCAGCAACCCCGCAGCCTTGCTACCCTGGCTGGAGCGTGGCAAGCCCCACGGCCCCGTTACCCTGGCTGGAACCCAGCAACCCCGCAGTCCTGCTACTCCGGCAGGAGCGCTGCAAGCCCCGCGGCCCCACTCCCCTGGCCGGAGCGTGGCAAGCCCCATGGCCCAGCTCCCCTGGCTGGAGCACAGCAAGTCCCGTGGCCCCGCTAGTCTAGGTGGAGCGCGGCAATCCCCACCCCGCTACCATGGCCGGAGCCAAGCAACCCTGCTGCCCCGCTCCCCCAGCCAGAGCACGGCAATCCCCGCAGCTCCGCTCTCCCAGCCGGAGCGCAGCTCTCTGAAGTGCTGCCGAAGACTTGGAGCGCCTCCCAGTGAGTACAAGCCCCATGAATCGGGCCCCGCACTTGCTAAAGCCGGGCCTGCCTTCCAGCCCTGCATTTCCATGATTGTAAGATGGAACCTCACCATGTTTGCTGTGGCTGATGAACCCTGCCTTGTCTGCACATGCTGCTCTTCTTCCAACTGAATAGTTTTAGAAGCCATGATGCAGCAAAATTCTTTTCATTAGAGCAATCCCATTAATATTTGATATCATCGTCCTGATGCCACCATCTGTCTCGGCAGGGAAGCTAGCGGACTACTCAATTCAACTAGCTTTTAATGAGAACTACCACCCCAGGGTTCCAGTACCATCCCCAGCATCCGCAGAACTCCTACTTTAGAATGTTGGCATTTTTAAACCTGGCACTCAAGTGAGTGCTTGGGAAGAGAGGTATATTTAGCTGCTGTTTCCAAAGGGTTAATTAATTGGAGTGCTGCAGGCTTACAAAGCTGCCCTCTGCTCTCCATAACACCAGTGTAAATCCAGTGTATTTCTAATGACTTCATTAGGGTTACTCTGAATTGACACTCCAGATTCAAAGATTAGAAAACATGCCTTACGATGATAGACTCCAGAAAGCTCAATCTAGTTATTTTAGCAAAGAGAAGATTAAGTGGTGAGTTGTTTACACTCTATAAGTATCTACATGGGAACAAATATTTAATAATGGGTTCTTCTTTATAGTTTTCTCTGCTAGACTGAAGATTCAATAGCTGGAGGTTGAAGCTAGACAAATTCAGACTGGAAATAAAGCGTACATTTATAATGGTGAGAGTGATTAACCACTGGAACAATTTACCAAAGATCATGGTGGATTCTCCATCACTGGCAATTTGTAAACCACGACTGGGTGTCTTTCTAAAAGATCTGCTCTAGGAATTATTTTGGGAAAGTTCTTCGGCCTGTGCAATACAGGAGGTCAGATTAGTGATCACAATGGTCCCTTCTGGCCTTGGAATCTACGACACCACTAGAACTGAGAGCAGAGTTTGGCCTATGGTGAGAAATAGAGACCCTTACAGAAATTTTGAACTGAGAGGATTTTGGTGTGAAAGGAGGATCTAGGATGCCTAAGGGGTTTGAACACCTAATCTATATAATAGAATTCTGGGATTATCACCAGTCTGTGTCACGCTGAAATTTAGACTCTCTGTTGAGTCAAGGAGAAGTGATGAACACAGCTACAAAAATGGTTGAGAGCTCTTTTGTTTAGAATATCACCAGGTTCAATCGCCACTGGGATTCACTGTCAGTTACGATCCAAGTTTTAAATTCTAGGCCATTTTGACTTCTCAGATTTCACCCCTGCAGCAGCAAGACATGCCATGCCAAAACTCCTAGGCCATGGTGATATCAGAGGTAACTCAGCCAATCACCACCCTTATTCTACAGCTAATTTGCATGCAGTAATTTCATGGGTTGTAGAGGTAGACTATGCAGATGATAGATCACGTGACTCAGCTGCCATACCTGTGTGGACAGCAAGGGTTTCCAGCCACTGGTCCACACTAAAATTGTCAGACACTTAGGTGGCTTTGAGCATCTCAAACAGGGCACTTGCAGGCTGGATTTCTGGGCTGTATTCCCAACTGTGCCACTGAAGCCTTAGGCCTCATAGTGGTGTACAGCAGACCTGGAAGTTACACATGTGTGTGTGGTCAGAATTGGGCCTGATCTTTGAGTTGGGGTAAGACATTTAACCCTGGTGGGCCGCCCTTTCCTCATCTGTTAAAGGAAGATGATGATTGACCTGCCTTGTAGGGCTGCTGTGGGAGTTGAGTAGGGTTGGTTTATAAACTCTTTGAGGAGTTCTAGACCTGCAGTGTATGGCTTATGCAAGGGAAAGCATGGCTGCTTGGCTTTCAGGTGTATTCAGAGAGACGGCAGGAGACACAGTCACCAGTAGGTGTGAGAGGAAATCCTGCTTAGCTTGTGAGATGGTTTAGTTATGGCATTTCTTCCTTCAATCTGTAGAGTCCCTCTGCTGTGGAAGTGTCTGAAATCTGTGAAAAGAACAACCGCAACGTAGCACATGGACTAGCCTGGTCTTACTATGTGGGGTACTTAAAGTTAGTTCTGCCACGTAAGTAGTTGTTTCCCTGTTTGTATGGGAATACAAAATCCTTTGTAATAAAACTCCTCCTTTGCACACATCAAAGGGGAGCCAATGAGCCATTCAGAAAGCTGCTACCCTCACTTCATTTCTCTCTGCTCCATGTTCTTTTCCTCTAAGGCCTTAAAGACTTGATCAGTGAGTTCAACAGAGCCAATAACAATTTGCTGAAGTGCAAGGAGACCTGGAAATTGCACATCCTTCTCCCGGTGAGCTGTGAGATATACGATGACCTGCAGAAGGCTGACAGCCACATCCAGTACTGGAAGGATCTCCCGGCACTGCAGCTGGACCGTGCTGGCACTAAATGGAGAAGCTACAAACAAAGCATCTATACAATTTTGGGTGAAGACAAAAAGGTACATTTATCAACACGCTTCTCTAGCTGAAGGGCCACGGGAAGGATGGATGTGAGCAGAGACGGGCCTGGGACACAAAGTTTAGCTGTGGATCCAAATTCCCCAAATGGTTGAGAAATTCAGGTGCTGGATTATGGCTTGGGCCCACTTCTAGCCAGGAGACATGAATAGTGTAAAGGTGGCCATGCTCCAAGATAGGGCTGTAGAGCCTCCAAAGGGCCAGTTCAGAACAGCATCCAGCAGTTGGGATGAAGAGAAGCACATGCCTTTGCACAGCCTTGGGATTCACACAAGGCCTTTCCTTGCAGCCATAAACCTCTGCAGGAAAATCCCAGTTTACTTAGCTGTATGCAAACTCTCTACGCAGTAAAGCTCCTATCTGCATTAATACAGCTACACCTAGAAGCTGCACTGACCCTGTTGTATTGACAGCAAAAACAGCCTTGCATATATACCCCCATGCAGTAGGATAAGGCCTTCCTGTTCCAGCCTCCCTCCATCCCCCAGTATACACACTGCCAGCTTGATCACCATCCCTGATTCCCTCTCCCTGTTCCCATTTGTCACCGGCACTATCAGGCCATGGCAGACACTGAAGTGCCTTGTCCCCCTGCCTGCTTGGACAGCAGAGCGCTGACTGCAGCAGTCCAGCTGCCCAGCGTAGAGGCAGAGCCACCTCCATGCTCGTGAGCAGGCAGAGAAGGCAGCTGTGAGGAGTCTCTTGGCTGCCCAGGGCCAGGGGCCAGTGGGGAGGGAGCTGGGGTGGTCCTTGCATGGGCACACAGGTCCCCCAAAAGCCTAGGTATGACCCTGCTTGGCAGAGCTCTGGCAGCTGCTGTGTTGTGCATAGGAGGGGGCATCAAAAGGTTCAGCCAGTAGCGCTGGGATTCCCGGGGACCAGCCACCTGGGGAGGGATGCCTTAGCCGTGGTCTTAGGCCTGCTGGGGTAATGACCAGGTCTCTCCCTCTCTCGTCCCTCTAGCTGTATTACTGCATTGTGGAGTACGCCCCGCCGCTGCAGTCCCTCTACGCTATGTCCCAGGATGAAAGCGCCGCCTTCAGCAGGGAGGATCGCCTGGAGCAAGCCCAGCTCTTCTGTAGGACCTTGGGGGAGATCTTACAGCACTCCAAGGAATGTGTGGGCTGCTACCGGCTCATTGTGTATGAGGGTGAGGAGCTGGGGGACTGCACCAGGGGAGGAGAAGTGCTGGGGTCTTATCCACACCCTGATCCTCAGGCACAGAAGCTTACTGCGTCTTCCGGCGCACACTCAGCACGGCAGTTAGTAGCAGGATTATACCATCATCTCACTGGTGCTCTCTGGTGTTCACTGTGCTGGGTAAGAGGGGCTCAGGGTCCCCATCATAGGTCACGTGGGCCCTTTAATGCACATGGGCTCCTCTGGCATGGGGGGCTAGATCCTCTCACACCATAGCCCCTTGGGCCATGGGGAGGTTTCTGCAGTGCATTGGGGACCTTTCGTGTGCAAGGCCTCCTGATTAATGGGGTCCCTGATGCCCCTCCCCAGGCTCTAAGACAGGGGGATCCCAAAACACAGCCACCATCCCTCAGAGGTGACTCTGATGCTGTGGAGTAGGAAAGCCCCACATAGCCTGTTTTGCCCTCTGCCTGTTTCTCCTGAGTTTGCTGGAACTGGATGACAAAACCCCACCAGAGCTTCCTGAAAAAACACTCGGAGAGGAACATTTCTCATTTTGCTCAAATTGTGAGTGAAAATTTTCCGTTTTTTTTTAGTTTTGTTTTGGTGGGGGGAAAACTCACTCTCACTTTTCTCTACTGGAGAAAGTGTGGGAAAAGTGTGAGAATGGGTTTTTTTCCCCTACTTTCTCTTGCTTTTTTGTGTGTATTCCCTGTTTTCCACTGGGGAAAAATGTAAAACTGGGGGAGGGGGCAGGGGTTCCCACCAAAATTCATTGATAAATGAAATATTTCCACCTTTTGGAGCAGGGGAGAGAGAAATTTTTCATTTTGGTCAAAAAGTGTTTTCTTTCCCCTCCCCTCAAAATGTTTGGCTGGAAGAGCATCCAACAGCTTTACATTTCACCCTTTCTGCCAACAATTAGCAAGTCTAATGCTAGACACCTGGCTGCATTGGCAGCTGCAAGGCTTGAACCTGTACATTTTAGGTTAGCTGATATTGTACTAAGCTCCTGGACCTCTAGCTGTGGCCTGGCTGCCACTAGAGGCACTAGAGTGCCCCACCAAGTAGATGTGAGATGCATGGGCAGCAATAGTACCTCTTCTTGCTGAAGGGTTTGGAGGATCTGCTTGCTGGAGACTCAGATTGCCTTGGATCACAGCCCATTGAAGCCGGTGGTGTTTGTTTTCTATTTTATTTTCCAGAGTCGGGAGACAGCAACAGCCATTTCTTGTCAAAAGAGATCCTAAGGCACATCAGACAGCAGCACCTGGAGGAATACACCATGTGTGAGGGGAATCACGAGTCCACCACCTTCCTCTCAACAGAGCCCAGTATCCTGATCAGTGACTCGGAGCTACCCAGGCCTCTGCGGAGCGATGGCTTCTGAAACATGTGGGTGGAACTGGCAGGTTACTCCCTCTTCAAGCCAGTGGTGTAGCTGGGTTCTAAGAGCAGGGGGAGCAAACATAAAAAAGGCACCCCCTCTTGGCTCCTTCTCTGGCCGCACCTCCCTTGGCTCCTCCTCTGGCCGCTCTGCGCCCCCCACTTTGGCTCCTCTGTCCACGCTGTGGCCATGATGAGCCCCCCCTCACTCCGACCGCACCGCCTCCCCCTTGGAGTCTTGGACCCACCCCCTGGAGCAGCGCTCGGCAGCATCCTGGGCCCCCCACCCTCCCAAGGGGCTTCTGAACCACTTGTGGCGACTGGCAGCTCCGTCCGCCTCGTCCCCCAGCTCATTGCTAGTTTGAAAAGACTTCTGTGCACACCACCCCCCGCCGCCTCCCCCTGGTCTCTGGGGAGATTGACTTGCAGAGAAAGGGCAGCCCCTAAGGAAACCTGGAGGGGGAACTCTCACCTGACCAACGCCAGCCTGAGCGCGGGAGACGCCGGGCAGGCGTCAGCAGCGCTTCTGAGCGAGAGAGGCGGGCTGTGTCCTGAAATAACCCTACAACTAGGGCAGCGGGGTGGGGGGGGGGAAGTAATGCTAAGCACAGGCTGAGAGAGGAGAGCGGGAGCGAGCCCGGGCTCTGTTTCTCTTTCTGTTCCCCGGGCCATCCTGGTTGGCTCCTCTGGCTGTGCAGTGCCGCCCCCACAGCCCCGACCCCCCACATGGCTCCTCTGGCCGTGCCGCCCCCCCCATGGCTCCTCCGGCCGTGGTCCCCCTCACTCCTCTGGCCATGCCCGCCCCCCTCCTCATGGCTCCTCTGACTGTGCTGCGGCCATGCTGCACCCTCTCTCACTCCTCCGGCCATGCCCGCCCTCCCCCCCCCATGGCTCCTCCGGCTGTGCTGCGGCCATGCTGCGCCCCTCCTCACTCCTCCAGCCGTTCCTGCTGCCTCCCCGCCCATGGCTCCTCCGGCCATCCTCCCCCCACATGGCTCCTCTGCAGGGCCGGCGCTTCCATTTAGGTGACCTAGGCAATCGCCTAGGGTGCCAGGATTATTGGGGGGCGGCATTTTGCCAGATGGGGGGGCGGCATGTGGCTCCGGTGGACCTGCCGCAGGCGTGCCTGTGGAGGGTCCCCTGGTCCTGCGGCTCCAGTGGACCTGCCGCAGGCATTCCTGTGGACAGTCCGCTGCTCCCGTGGCTCCAGTGGACCAGCGGACCATCCGCAGGAATGCCTGCGGCAGGTCCACCAGAGCTGCGGGACCAGCGCGCTGGGCGGTGAAATGGCCATGTGCCTAGGGCACTAAAAACACTAGCACCGGTCCTGCTCCTCTGGCTGTGCTGCCCCCCTTGCCTGCAGGAGCCCAGCGCCGGCCCAGCAGGCCAGGCTTCAGAGCGGAGCATGGGCCCCACCCGCTGGCACCATGGTAACCCCTAACTAAGGCGCCGCTTTTGGAAAATGTGCTGATGGGAAGCGGTTGCTTCCCCTGCACCCCCCCAGCTATGCTACTCTTTCGAGCATACAAAGAGAGAGGACCAAGACAGTCAGGGCCGTCTTTAGGCCTATGCAGCATACACGACTGTGTAGGGCTCCCGAAAATTTGGGGCACCTCTGGGTCTTAGTGTCCACCCTTCCACCTTTTCCTATCCCTGTTCTGACCCTTCCTACAGGCTCCCACCACAGCTGGCTGCTGCAGCCTGGTGAGTCTTCCTCCTGAGGGGATCTAGTACTTAAAAGTGAAAAAGCCTGCCAGGCATATTAGCACAACATTGAAACTGTTAAAGAGCCATTCGAGTGGTAATGAAGCCATTTAATGGGCATTTGCCAACCCCCAGGTATATACGGTCAGTTTCTGAATTTACTGACAAACAGTTGTGCATTACTGTAATATTTACTCAGAACATGTTAGTCTACAGGACCTTCGTTTAAAATTTTCTTTAAAAATATTTCATTAGTGAGTTGGTGAAAATTATAAAATCACATCTCTAAAAAATCCTTGCATAGATTTTTAAATGCAAAATTTGGGTATTCATCTTTAGCCTTAAATGCTTGGATCTTTGGACATATAGTTTTTTAAATAAATCCTTCAAAAGACCACCCTTATCTAAAATACATATTTTAATTTTAATTGCTATAGTACAAAAAACGTGCTTCCGAAGTCTTCCTGTCCTTTCTGTCCATCCCTTTCTCTCTTCACGCCCCTGTTGATGAGAGCCCTTAAAGGGACAACACCACTTTCCTTCCAGATAGCTGGACAAACGAGTTTCCCTTTCTTTACTTCTGACTATTTGATTAATTAGTTTTAAGAGAACCCTCCAGCAAAATCTGTACCTTAGAAAAATATAAAATCCTTTGTTATGCCTAAAATCTTTGGAAACATATTTTTTAAAGTTGGTGAAAATTTCATAAACATGACTGTTGTTATGGAGATCACACAAAGTAAATTAGTGTTCCCTTTTTCTGAAAGCAATGAACATTGTTATGAACACACTAAACCTTTGTGACTGATTAAAATAATGTCTTTGTTTCAGTGAGTTAAATATGTAGTGAGCTGGAATGATTACTTTATGAAGGCTTAAGAGTACATTTAAAATATAAAATCATCTTAGAAGTACTGATTAAGAAAATGTAAAACAGAAGAGCTGCATCATGTTTTCCATATTTAATGTTGTATTCAGCATGACAGCTGACTTGCCCTTACTACAAAGTTTTTGCAAATAAATACTTGACAAACTTCAGGGTATATCAAAAAACCTGTGACTGACATTTTTTATTCCCAAATTTAGTGCTTTTCATTAGGTACCTTCTGCATGTCCAGTCTTCACCATCTGGCATGCAGTGGAAAACATGCTCCGTTTTGTTTTTTTTTCAAATGTAATTTGCTTCATTTGGGTTCAGGGATTTGGCTGGAAGTGGGTTAGCAGGGAATGGGAGGGAAGAGAGGCAGGAGACAGTGGGAAGAGGGCAGGGCCTAGGCAGAGTGGGGGCAGGGCCTGGGACAGAGCAGGGTAAAGTATGGCTGGAGCCACATGCAGAAGAGGTGTGCTAGGGAGCTAGCCTTCTCAAGCAGCAGCTTCAACCACCGCCCATGAGAGCAGGTAAGAGTGTGTCAGCTCCCGCACACCCAGCACACACTGCAGTGTCCTTAGGCAGGGGCCTTATTCACAGAGGCGAATGTCCCGGCGCCACACATTCTGCATGAAGGAGAGGGGGTCTCTGCAGAGAACTGTGACTCTCTGCCGCCATGAGGTGGGCCTGGCAGCTCGGTATCCTTTGCTGCCACATCCCTCCCCACCCCAGGCTGTGAGCCCTGGCTGCCGTTGGGCATGGGGCACCAGTTTACTAATACTGCGTAGGGCCCCATAAATCCGAAGGACAGCCCTGCAGACAGTGCAACATTCAGGCTTCCTTCTTTCCTTCCCATGTACGGTTCTCTCTCATCAAGCATGTCTTGAAAGTCAAGTTCTCTCCATTCCTAGATATAATCATGCTATAGCGCCCCCTATTGGGAAGCTATTGATAGTAACATCCCATTGGTCACGTTTATCTGAGATAGTAAAATTAACCATGGTTTCCATAAGCTGCTACATGTTTAACATTCTATCATATGCCCATAACATATGTATTATCATAGATCTAATGTCAGCTTGTTGTTTGTTTTTACATAAACTAACTCTTAACTTGCTTGGCAACTAAGGTATTTTCCCCTGGGTTTGGGAAGGTCGTTCTTTCATGCCTTAGTATTGTTGGGTGTATACCTTGCGCACGGTTTGATGTTGGCATATGTGCTGGTTCGGTTGTGTTTTGAGAGTCTGTTCTGATATCTATCAGTCACATATCCATCTGTGTTCCTTCCCTGTCCTGCTGATCGAGTCTCAGCATAGTGCGTATTTCATTCATGCCCACATTCTTCTCTTCGATACCTAGTGGGAAACTATTTAACGTTTCGGTGAAATAACTGTTCATCTGCTGCTTTATTATTTAACTGTTCGACACACGTGGCTTGCTTCCAAGTGCAGGATTTGTCCTGAGGAAGTAGTTTGATCTCAACAGGGTCTCCTGGTGGTAGTTATGGGAGGTCTTTAGCTTGTCAGTCACAGCAGGCTTTGGCTTTTTCCCATCTCTCTTCCTTTTTGTCTGTCACTCCTTTCACCTCTGCTGGCTGCAATAATGCTAGCGTTACAGGCACCAAGGTACGTGTTCATCTTGATAGCAAGTGTTGCACCAGGCAGCTAGTAAGGCCTTCTGTGGGCATGTTTCTCCACTGAGGAATGGCTTGCCATATATTTTCTCTGCTGTTTTCAGTTTTCTTTAATAGATCTAAATAATTTTAACTGCCAAATTCTGCATTGCCTTTGACTGGTTGTGGTAAAGTGGTGATGTGATTTGACTGAATTCCCAGTCCCAGGTAAACTGCTCATTGCAAGTGAACTGGAGTCCCGTTGTCTGAAACAACACCGTTTGGGATACTGCACCTTGCTCAGGCTGTCATGGTCGCTGCGGGAGTGTCTGACAGTTTTTCTACTTCCCAGGAGCCTGAATAGTGGTCTACAGCAATGAGGTCATTTGTGGTGAAAAGATCCATTCCTACGTTGTTTCCAGGTACGTTGGGGAGGCTGTGGATTTTCACTGCCTCTCTGCTGCATGGTCTTCCCCAGGTGTATCCCAGCTGCTAGCCAGGTCTCAGAGATCCTTGGCACATCTGCCCAGTATACAGCATTTCTGGCTACCGAAGACAGGCTTCTCTTCTAGAATAGCTCCAATGTGTTCCTGAAAGAGTTTCAATCCTCAGTGATCTGGCTATTCTGATTCGTCTGTCTGTACATATGATGCTACCTTGTATGTTCAGCTCGTCTCAATAGTTTCACTATTCCTGAAAGGCAGGTGAGACCTCTCCCCTGCTGTCAAGCCATCCTGACAGAAATGAAGGACGTGAATGCTTGAAAATCTTTGTCTTGTTTCATTCTCATATTCTTTCTAGACCAGAGGTCCCCAATCTATGAGGAACCCCCCTAGCGGGGCACCAAGGAATGTTCAGGGGGCCAGGGCCGGCTTTAGGCCGATTCCCTTGATTCCCCAAAATCAGACCCCACATCTAAGAGGGCCCCGCGCACAGCCAGAGCGTGGCAAACCTATGTCCCCGCTCCCCAGGCGGAGTGCTGAAAGCCCCACAGCCCCACAACCCTGACCAGAGCACAGCAAGCCCCGCGGCCTGGCTACATCAGCCGGAGCGCAGCAATCCGAAGTGCCGCGGAAGACTCGGAGCGCTGCCTGGTGAGTACAAGCACCACGAATTGGGCCCCACACTTGCTAAAGTCGGCCCTGCAGGGGACACAGCTGGGGGGGATGGGGAGGGAGTGCCACCCAGCTCTGCTCTTGGCCCCATCTTCCAGCACCGTGCCCAAGGCTCCACTTCTGGCCCCATACGTGGGGGCCTGGCTCCCAGCCCCGCACCTGAAACTCCTCTCCTGGCCTGTGACTGAGGTTCCACTCCCGGCCCCGTGCTCAGGATCTTGGCTGCCAGTCCCACACCCAGGGCTCCACTCCCAGCCCCAAGCCCAGGGTTCCGGCTGCTGGCCCCGTGCCTGTAGCTCTGCTCCTGGCCCTGTGCCGGGGTCCTGGCTGCTGGCCTCACACCTGGGGCTCTGTGCCCAACCCCAGCTGTGGCCCCAACCTCGGACCCCTTTCCTCGGTCTGCGACCCCCGCTCCAGGAGCTGCAGCCCCACTCCCAGCCCTTGCTCTGGGAGCAGGTGGCACAGACAGGTGTAAGTGGGGGCACGAGGTAAAAAGTTTGGGGACCACTGTTCTAGAATCTGCCTTGAAACTAGCACATAACTGGCTTGGTTGATCTTTTCTATCAGGGCAAGAGTCTCCTATTCTTGTTCAGTTGCAATATTTTCCTGTGGCCAGGCTGCTGTGGGTAAGAAGTTAGCTGTGTCCACCCCAGTCTCTGTCTTGTATCGTACATCTAAGTTGTAGCATTGCTATTTGAAAGCATGTGCTAGTAGTGGCTTTTTAAAAATGCTCTCTAGTGGTTTACAGGCACGTTCTATGCAGATGGTTTCCCATTCTTGGCCATAGTGGTTGGACTCTTCCCACACGAACTCTAGTGCAAGGCATTCCTTTTCTGTTTGGGTGTATCTTTGTTCCATTGGTGATAGTGACCTTGATGCAAATCCTACTGGCTATGCCTGGTACAGGAGTGATACCCCAAGCCCATCTCACTGACATCACATTGTAAGGGTGCCTCTTTGCTCACATTATAGAATGTCAGGTTCGGATAACTGGACACCAGCCACTGGATCATGCATAACCATCTTCACGCTGCAACTTTGTTCAGTAGTTGCCTCAGGGGGTTGCACACACCTGAGAGGCTTGGAAAAAATTTTGTTAGCCAGTTGAGAAATCCTAATAGTCTCTGGACTGATTTAATATCTTTAGGTGAGGGCATCTGCTGAATTGGGTTATTAGGTCGTAGCCCTGGCGAGGTCAGCAAGTGTCCCATGCATGGCACTTCAGTCACCTGTAGTCTCCTCTTGTTTTTATTCTTGCAGACAGATGAGGTGGTGGTCAGCCTCTGCCACAGTGAGGGACGGATTTAGGGGCAGAGGCAGGTGACTCTGAGGTGCTGGGCTTAGGGGGTACTGGACTTGGGATGCTGTTTTTGTTGTTAACGACAAAAGGGAAAATAGAATGTTTGAAGTAAAATGTTTCAGATATTCCATAGGAGTTGAGCCTGTCTTCAAGGAAACTTGTATTCTTGAGAAGAAGAGACAGTTTGGTTATGAGGGCAGAAACGAGATGATGGGAAGTTGGGAATTAAAATTCAAGATGGAGTTGCTTGCTCGTTGATACTGCTTGAAGAAAGATTTAGATAAATGAAACACTTAGAAAAGACTGGGGGCGAGGAGGTGGGAGGAGCGTTTCTATTATCTTAGTAAGTTGCCAGCAGACAGGGAAACACTCTTGAACAATTGTATGGATCTTCACCAGATGCTGACACATGGGGAATGTTCAGACCTCAGTGACACTGAGCTCTATGTCGATTTGGACAATATCCATCACATTTTCAGGGCTGCCCAGAGGATTTAGGGGGCCTAGGGCAAAGCAATTTCAGGGGCTCCTTCCATAAAAAAAAGTTGCAATACTATAGAATGCTATGTTCTCGTGGGGGCCCTTGTGGGGCCCGAGTCAAATTGCCCCCCTTGCCCCCCCCCCCAGGCAGCCCTGGGAAAAATAAACATTTTAAAACCTTCCCCATCTCGGCACAAACCCAGTTTTGAGAAAACTTATTTTCAAGTCATCTTTACAAGGTATCACTGGTTCTCAGCACCAGCTAGTGCTAAAAGGCACTAAAGCTCGTTAAAAGATTGGATAAATAATTTCCATCAAAACTTTTTTTGGATTGAAAACTAGGGGTTTTTAAAAAGCACACAAAAAAAATCACATCTGCTTTCCTTCAAAATTTTTTGTTGTTTTTTTAATTGAAAAGCTGAAATTAGTCTGCCAAAACCTGAACATGGTTTAGGGTTTCAGAAGTGTGTGGCCAAATATTTGCTGCTTGCTGTGTTTCTTTAAAGAAACAATAAAAAAATTCTGCTTAAAAAAAAAAATCAAAAAATTTTGAACCACCTCAACTTGTGACCAAACGCCTGAGCCCATCCAGTCAGAGATTTTTCCAGGTTTCTGATACACTGCTGGCTTCCTTGACTCATAGCTGTCTCCATAACTTTGGGTTCATTTAGCTTAGAACGTAAGAACATAAGAATGGTCCATCCAGCCCAGTATCCTGTCTACCAACAGTGGCCAATGCCAAATGCCCCAGAGGGAGTGAACCTAACAGGTAATGTTCAAGTGATCTCTCTCCTGCCATCCATCTCCACTCTCTGACAAACAGAGGCTAGGGACACCCATTCCTTACCCATCCTGGCTAATAGCCATTAATAGACTTAACCTTCATGAATTTATCTGTTTCCTAGAGACTGGCTCCATGGGGTCCCTCACAAGCTGGAGACAGATACTGTGGGTTTGTCTTTAGTATAGCTTATGTACATACGCCACGAACTGAGCATTTGAATGTGTTCCAGAATCTGGGATGAGCCTATGTTGTGAAAACTGAAATGCTCAAAATAGAACATGCATGTGAATGGACACAGGGTTTAAAATTAAATTAACCCAGGGATTCTCAAACTGGAGGTAGGGACCCCTTGGGGTCATGAGGTTATTACTGGGGGTCACGAGCTCTCAGCCTCCACCTCACACCCCGCTTTGCCTCCAGCATTTATAATAGTCTTAAATATATAAAAAAGTATTTTTAATTTATAAGGGTGGGGTCACACTCAGAGGTTTGCTATGTGAAAGGGGTCACCAGTACAAAAGTTTGAGAACCACTGAATTAACCCCTCTGGAGCCTTGGGGAATCCTAGGTGGTATAGGATATTGCTTTTCTCATGTGATCCCTCCCCCATGGAAAAGATAACAGCTTGGCTCTTCGTGTTAAATAGTTGTCTGCAAGCCTCAAACTGCGGAATGAGCTTTAGAGTAGGGAAGGCTGTGTCTCCCCAAACAGCCTGGCCCTGCCCCCTATCTGACCCCATCCACTTCCTCCCCCCTGACTGCCCACCTCAGAATCCCCAACCCATCCTGCACCTTGTCCCCTCACCCCCCTCCAAGACCCCATAAACACTACCCTGGGACCCCACTCCCCACCAACCCCCTCGTTCCCTGTCCTCTGACCCCACCCCAGAACCTCTGCCCCCTCACTGTCCCCGGGACTCCCTGCCTCTTATCCATCTCCCCCAGCCCCAGCCCCCTGCCATGCTGCTTACCCCTGCCTCCCCCAGCTCCCAGGGGCTCAGCATGTCTCGGCCAGGAGCGGCCCTGTCCTGGCACCAGTGGGGCCTGAGTTCGCAGCCCTGCCCCTTACCTTGTGGCTCTGAGTGGGGAGGAGCTCAGGCCCCGCCTGAGCCATGCCACTTTAGCTCTGTCCAGGGCCACTCCTGGACACGACGTGCTGAGGCACCAGGGGATGGGGGAACGTAGGGCCAGAGCATTCTCATAGGGGCCCCTGCAGGGCCTAGGGCCTGGGTAAAATTGCCCCACTTGTCCCCCCTCTGAGTGGCCCTGCACAGTTTGCCATACGAGAAGCACTCTCCACTCCAAGTTCTCCAATTCATTCATGATGCAGAGCTGAAGGACACTTTTCCTCATGTGAGGATACCTTTGAGGATTCTGCTCAGACTGCTGGTCACAGTCGTGACTTGTGAGGGCAGCTTTTGGAAGCTCAGGCTCATTAAAACATATCTTGGATAGGCGATGGCGGATGAGAGACTGACATTGCTTACTATTTTATCCTTGAAAATGCCATTGGCCAGTCTCTGGATCTCTCTGATGCTGTGCTTCAATTCGTGGAGACAAAGGCAAGAAAAGCCTTATGAACTAAAGGATTATGGTTAACAATCTAAGGCTATCACCTACTGTAATACTATTCAATACTGCTCCACCTCATGGTGGTGCACAGTTCAATTTCTTCATGTTAGTATATTTCAGTTATTATTACAATTAATAAGTTTTCTTAAGCATAGAGGAAACAAATTTTTTATTTGCTTATATATGGCATGAATAAATACAGATTTACAGCTCCTAATGTGCAAATTTATCATCTTATGAGACAGGGATAAATCATGTATGCAAATCGTGCATCAAAGTCGTGAAATGGTCTTCAAATGGAATAAAAAAGAAGGTATTCAAAAGTTTAACGAATATGAAGAGGGGTGCTGAAGATGCTCCTTGCCTGGGGTGCAATTTGGTCTAGGGCCAGCCCTGGCCACAGGTTCCACCGTGTTACCTGTCAGCTCTGTGTTCTTGGGGAACCAGGGCGCAGTACCCAGCCTGTCTGATTCACGAAAGACCTTCCCCCCCCCACTGCCCAGCCTCTCCTTGAACCAAAACTGATCAGAAGAAAGACTTACAAAAAGCAATGAAAAGGCAGTAGGAGACACACCTACACCTCTGACATAAAGGTTAAAGGATTAAGGAAACTCCCCTAGCTTCATTTGCATGGAAGATGGGACAAGGAGGCATCTCAATTAGCATACAGAATGGAGAACAGAGATTCCAAAGCAAGAACCGCATGGAACTCTGGGACCAGAAAAGCAGAGAAGCACTGCATCATGGGGGAATCTCTGCTCCACATGTTAATGAACCCATGCCTGCACACACCCAGCTCAGCAGTTATCAGACCAATTCTAGTAATAAATCCTTTATTGGTATTCAAAATAGCGATGCTCCCTAACTGCATTGTGAACTCCCTGGAAGGAACATCGCCCATAGCCAGGAATCATCAGCTCCCATTGTCTAATCTGAACAAAACAACTTTGGAATACTTCCTTGAATCATCAGTTTACACATAAACAAATCTAGTCTTCTCTCTTGAACTATTGTTGTTTCTCTGCAAAAACCCCTACCCAGGCTCAAGTAAGTGCTCTGATGCCTGGATCCAGGGCCGGCTCTGGCTTTCTCGCTGCCCCAAGCAAAAAAAAAAAAAACAAACCTGTGGGGGGGGGGGCCTGGAGCAGCAAAGGCAGGGGGGTGGGAACCAACCTGCCAGCCAGCCTGAACAGCAAAGGTGGGAGGGGGGTCAGGAAACCAACCTGCCGGCCAGCCGGAGCAACAAGGGGGACGAGGAACAAACCTGCCGCTCGGCCGGAGCAGCGAAGCGGGAGGGCGGGCGGGGGGCCGGAAACCTGCCGGCCAGTCAGAGCAACGAAGGGGGGGGGAGCGTGAAACAAACCTGCTGGCCGGAGCAGTGAAGGGGGGGGTGCGAAACAAACCTGCCAGCTGGAGCAGCGAAGGGGGGGGTGCGAAACAAACCTGCCGGCCGGAACAGCGAAGGAGGGGTGGTGGGAAACAAACCGCCCGGCCGGAGCGGCAAAGGGAAGAAAAAACAAAAAACAAAAAAGAGAAAAAAAGATCTGCGGGGCGGCAGGAGTGCAGGTGCAGGAGGACTCCCAGCCCTGTAGACCCCGGGCAGTGGAGTGCACACCCCAGCTAGCGGGGGGGTAGAGAGGGAGAGAAGGGGGCAGCCAGGGCTTCCTGAAGCAAGGCGCTCGCCATGCGACCACTCCCGCCGCACCGCCTGCCGGGAGGGCTCCGTGCCGCTCCAGTGGGCAGGCGGGGAAGGATGCGGGCTGCCGTGCTGGGCTTGCTGCAGACCTGGCACCGCTCCCAGCAGCTCCCATCCTCTGCGCTGCCACACCCTACAGGGCGGCAGGAGCAGCAAACCAAAAAGAAAAAAAACCTGCAGGGGCAGCGGAAGCGGCGAAGCGCAAAAAAAAAAAGGATTGGGCAGAATGCTGCCCCTTGGAATCTGCTGCCCCAAGGGCCAGCTTGCTTGGCTGGTGCCTGGAGCCAGCCCTGCCTGAATCCAAAATCTGCATCAGTTCCATTGGGACTTCATCTTCTCCTGACTGACTGTGCTGGGGGCTCTGCCTGTCTCCAGCACTCCGGACCTTCAGCTACCACCACCACCTAGGACCCCTGATTGATTCAAGCTTCACAGAGTGATGATACTACATCTCTCTCTCTCTCTCTCTCTCTCTCTCTCTCTCTCTCTCTCTCTCTCCGGAGTATAGCCTTCTAAACCCTGACTTGTGTGATCAGTTGTAGTTTTCAAAACCTGACTGTTATAATGAAATTTAACTTAGATTTAATATTATAACTGTTTTGTTTGTTTGGCTTCCCTATGGTTATTACTTGGCAATAAGTAACTTTCATGATGTTACCGAAATGTCAGGTCCGCCTAACTGAGAGCCAATGACAGCTAGACAGGGATAAGGAAAAGGTTGCTTTATTCTGCAGAAGAAAGGAGAGTTCTGTACCTTGGTACAAAAAACTCTACTCCATACAAAAACCGAGAATCTTTTATACACACTCACACACAGGCTTTGGTTGTGTTAGCATTTGATTGGTGGTTAGCAGACCTTGCATTTCTGCAATTTGCTTAGCAAAAACCAGCTTAGAACCAGCTTTAACTGCCTTAAGACTCATAAGGAAAGACAGTTCAAAAGTTCAGACTACTGTGTCCATGAGGTGTCCAATTTCTTTTAAGGGTTGCCAGCTATTATAAGGCTACTAGCTATTAGGGGGTCGCTGCTAACTGTCACAGTCCCCTCTTTGGGCGTGACAATCCAAATTGTCAGTCCCGTTACACAATTCGCAATCAAGCTGGAGGGAGAGATATTGTGTTTTTTTACGGACAGTAGAGCTCTTAGTAACAGCACTAAATAAACATTTTGCACATTGCAACATTACCTAAACAATGCATAGAAAGAAAAGAAAGAAAATAATTTATTTGTTAATTTTACGGAAAAGGCCAGTAAACCATGACCCAAGGTTTGGGAGGAGGTCCTCAAAATTAAGGGTATGATTAAGAGATACAGTGTGGAAAACAACAACTGCATCCTTGATGGCATGCAAATTTTTTTTAATTAAACCAGAGCGATTAATATAAAAACAGCATTTTTTTTTAAGGCGAGCACAGCCCCCCACCTTCAGCATTCATAGCATCTAGCACACGCCTATTTTGCAGTGTTACTTTTGCTATGTTATTAATTTCTTCTTGTAACTTTTGGAACACGTCCAAGGAAGCATTAACTGCTTTTTCAAGTTCTGCAGAAATGTTTATCACTGCCCTTTTTAGCTTTGCCACCCCCAGTCCAGGAATTAGTTCACGTATAAAGGAATGAAATCCCATTTGCCTGATTACTAGGGGGTTGTCAGCACGTTTAACCCATCCCCTTTCAAGGGTATAAAGAGCTTGTGAGAATAAGTCCCCAGGTTGAGGATTTGGCGTGAATCCAGTGTGGTGTTTACTTGAACGTCTGGTAATACTTTGACCACACTGGCCATGCCAACCCGGCGGGAGAGCTTTATAAGCATTATGGCCACAAATAAAATACAGACCGGGGCTCTGTAAATAAAGGGCGAGGGAGCTTCCTGCTACTTGGTGGCGCCAAGCTACCCTAACATCGCGATGTTTGGAGTCGCCAAATACGCTGCCCCGGCACCGCCAATGGGATGCATTCAAATGTCCCATGGCATCGGTATTGTTTAAGATACTCCCACAGTATGTAACAGCAAACAAGTGTGATGTAAAGCTTACTAGTGCCCCCTGGCATTCAGAGATTTTTACAAGGGATGAGTGAGGTGATAAAATGCCAGAGGAGATATTCATATAATATGCATGGGTCTCATTTATGGGACCCAAGGGAAGAAATGAAGGAAACCACTTCCCTTGATAACGTTCGCCTGTTAATTTTGCAATATAGGCCTTTTGAAACTGGCAGGGAGGTCTCTGGGTGTCTACACCAATTTTTAAGGGGTAAAAGGTTTCATTTTTAACACTAAACTTAAGGGTTTGATTGCAGGCTTCTAAGGGAATGTAACCCAGTTCCTTCCTGGTCCCGTCAACAGCCTTAAAACATAGTGCCAACTTATACTCAAACCCAAGGATATCAAGAAGGGGGACCCCTTGGGCCTCCCAAGTATGATGCCAAACCTCAGATGTTTTTCCATACTTATTGGACTAGTATTTTTTTTTTACTACCATTTAGCTTTTCGCCCCACTTGTAGGGAGAGAGTTTCAGAGAGGTTTAAAGGTACAGCCCACAGTCCTATTTTTTCCTCAGAACGAGTTCGATGACACAACCAACAGTCAGACAAGTGTCCCAACGTGGCCAGTCGCTGAAGAGGTTTAGCTTGTGGGTGCGGGTTAGCTTGTACAAGGGGCAGGCTCAGAAATAATAGCCACCGCAGCACCATCTGAGAACGCATAGTCACAAAGTCTCAGGATTTTGTTTATCGGAACAAAAGCTTTAGTCCTTCGAGAGGTTCAGTTTTCCAGGTATCGTCTGCTTCTGGCTGTTCTGGGTCATGGTGGGAAGAGCTGACGGTGCTCCCTCGAAGTCCGATGTCATTTGCTTTTGGCCTCGACCTAGGGGCTAGCTTGATTCGGGTGTGGTGGTATCCCGTTCCCTTACTCGAATTGCAGTGTGGGAGGTAAGAAGGACTTGAAAAGGGCCAGCCCACTGGGGTTGGAAAGGCTCGATTTTCCACTCTTTTACATAGACCCAATCCCCTGGCTGGATCCAGTGAGCAGGTACATTAGCGGGTAAGGACTGAAATTGGGCTGCATACCTGTGAAGAGACATGAGAGTATTTTGGAGAGAAACAACTTATCTGGTTAACTCCTCATCCCCCCAAGTGGCTAAATTAGTTACAGGTCCTGGGTCAGCAAATCCGGTGTATGGCCTGCCGAATAAGAGTTTAAAAGGTGAGAGACCAAGCCGACCCCTAGAGGCAGTTCGAACTGCCAAGAGGGCCAAAGGCAGAGCCTGAAGCCATTTTAAACCAGTTTGTGCACATATTTTGGAGAGCTTAAGCTTTAAAGTTTGGTTTATTTTTTTTATTTGCCCAGAAGATGGTGGTCTTTAAGGAGTATGTAGAAGCCAGGTCATACCTAGGGCCTTTGCAATGTATTGAATAACCTAGGCAATGAAATGAGTCCCTTGATTAGAGTCAATAGACCTAGGGGGACCAAACCTAGGAATAACATGGTTTAATAAGGTTTTCCCCACTTCCAAGGCAGTTGTTCGTCTAGTCGGGAATGCTTTGGTCCAGCCAGTCAGTTGGCATACAATTACAAGAAGATACTTGTAGCCTTGGCACTTGGGCATCTCTGAGTAGTCGATTTGGAGCCGTTCAAAGGGCGTATATGCCCATAACCTTGCTCCAGGGGGGCCTTTTGGTTCCCTCCTTGGATTGAATTTTGCACAAATGTCACAGGTGGAAAGGACTTTTTTGGCTTCCTGGAATACCCTAGGGGCATACCAAAGTCTGTTTACAATAGCTGCCATGGCCGTGTGTTTCTTGGTGTAGCTTAAATAGGGCAGGCCGCAGAGCAGCCCGGGGCAAGGCTTTTCTCCCATCAGGTAGCTGCCACTCCCCTCTTGGTGTCTTAGTGGCCCCTACGTCCTCCCAGCGACTAACCTTTGATGGTTCAGGGACAAATGGGACCAGTGTTGATGGGGGAGAGGGTGCGAGCACCATTTGGTTGGTAATATAAGGTTGTAGGGAGGCCGCTTTTGATGCTGCATTAGCCAATCGGTTCCCACGGACAGTGGGATCATTTCCCTTCTGGTGGGCATGAACATGAATAATGGCAATCTCAGATGGCAGGTGCATGGCCTTTAATAGTTCCAGAATTAAGGGCCCATGTGCTACTTTAGTGCCACAGGAGGTAATAAAACCACGCTCTGCCCAGAGTTGGCCCGTGGCATGGCAAATGCCAAAAGCGTATTTGGAATCAGTATAGATGTTTACAGACTGACCTGCTGCCAGCTCACATGCTTGGGTGAGGGCTACCAATTCTGTTGCCTGGGCTGAGGTGGAGGGCTCCAGGGGTGCAGACTGTAATACCTCAAACTGGGTAGATACTGCAAATCCAGATATTGGTTGGCCCTCCACAACCAGTGCCGAGCCATTTGTATATAGTTCCAGGTCAGAATTTGGAATGGGCACATCTGAAAGATCTGGTCGAGGTTTTTTCTGATAATGCACTACTTGAAGACAATCATGTGAAGGCTTATGATTGTTGTCCAGAAAAGGTAAAAGGGTTGCAGGATTCAAGGTATGACATTGCTCAATCTTCAAATTGGTTCTGCACAATAAAGAAACTTTTAAATGGATTAGTCTCTGAGAGGTTAAATTCTGAGTGCCCTTTTGGACTAGCAGTAGTTGGACCGCATGTGGGGTCTGTAGGACCATCAGATGGCCTAAAGTAAACTTTTCTGCTTGGAGTACCAGAAGGCCAACAGCAACCACCACCCGAAGGCAACCAGGAAAGCCTTGTGCCACTGGATCCAATTTTTGGGAATAGTAGGCCACAGGTCGTTCCTTGTACCAAAAGTCTGGGTCAGGACACCTGAAGCCACCCCTAGTCGCTCATGCACATAGAGAACGAAGGGCTTCCGATAATTGGGGAGTCCAAGGGCTGGGGCTGAGGCCAAGGCTGTTTTAACCTCCTGAAAGGCTTTGATAGCCCCAGAATTCCAGTGCAGGGGCTCCTTGGCATCATGGGTTATCTGCTCATAAAGGGGCTTTGACATTTTTTCAAAACCTGGAATCCAAGTACGGCAAAATCCTGCAAGGCCTAGAAATCCCTGCATTTCACGTTTAGTTTTTGGCTGTGGGATGTTAAGGATTGACTGGATATGGGCACTAGATAGAGCTTGATGTCCCGGGGTCAGTATATGACCGAGGTAGGTTACCTGGTCCTTGGCAAACTGAAGCTTAGAAGGAGACACTTTATGTTCCTTATTTACCAAGCAATTTAGCAAGTAAATAGTGTCTGTTTTGCATGTTACCTGATCAGGAGAACAAACCAGGACGTCATCCACATACAAGAGATAAGTGGACCCACCAGGTAGCTTAATATCAGCTAAATCACATGTCAGGATAGAGGAGAAAATGGTTGGTGATTCAACATATCCTTGTGGTAGCCGAGTCCAGGTCAGCTGTTTTTCCCTCCCGGTCTCTGGATCCGTCCATGTAAATGCGAAGATATCCCAGCTGTCTTGATCTAGGGGAATACCCAGCTGTCTTGATCTAGGGGAATACTTAAAAAGGCATTACACAAGTCTGTTACCGAATAGCAAGCAGTACCTGCTGGAATGGCAGTCAGGATAGTGTGAGGATTAGGTACCACGTTGTGTCTAGCCTGAACGACTTTATTCACTGCATGCAAGTCCTGGACAAATCAGTATACCGGTTTTTCCTCTGGATTCATGTCAGGTTTTTTGACTGGCAGAATGGGGGTGTTGAAAGGAGACCTGGTGCGAACTAGCACTCTCAACCGCAGGAATGTGGTGATAAGGTTCCGGAGGCCTAGCAGAGCTTCTTAGGGGATGGGATACTGACAAATTTGAGGAATTACAATGCCTGGCTTCAAGGTTATATGCACTAGTTCTATCCGGAGAGTCCCCAAGTCTGTTTTTAAAGTACCCCATGGGGAGGCTTTTACCCCCTGTCTGAGTCGCTCAGGTAGGATTGGGTCTGCAGGCAGGATCGAGTCCTCTGAAGCCTGGGTCAAAACAGCACATAGCTGGGGAAGTTGGTTTTGAGGTAACCGGAGGACGATCCTGTCATCTGAAAAAAAGATTTGAGCATGCAATTTACACAACAGGTCTTTGCCCAAGAGGTTAACTGGGGAATCCGGAGCTAGCAAAAAGGCATGGGAGGTGGAGACACCAAAGATTTCCACAGTCGCCTTCTGCAACACAGAACAGTCAAACGGCTTTCCGCCTATACCCATTACAGGAATACTTTTATTCATGAGGCTTCCCTTCTTCGGCTTGACAGTAACAGTGGAGAGGGCAGCCCCAGAGTCCAGAAGACAAGATTAAATGATTCCTCCCAAAGTTAGACGGACCTGGGGGTCCTTGGAGGAACAAACATAAGTGGTAAAATCATTTGAATAGATGACAGAAGAACTCCCTGGTCGTCATCATTCCTCACTGTCATTAACATCTGTTCTCCCCACAGTCATCTGCAGCGCGTGATTCTTGTGTTTGGGAAGGTGGGTGGGAGTGCTGGGTACAAAGCTGCAATAAGCGCTTCTTTGACATTCCTTTCTGAACACCAGGTAAAGACCATTTATTTACATGTAATTCAAAGGGCTATCCTTCGAGGGTTTCCTCTGAGACCAACCCATCCCCTTTTCTGGCACTCAAATAGAGAATTAAACAGAAAGGAGGAGGGAATAATGGTCTAATCCAAAAAATCCAAGCCAACAATCTCTGCTCACACTGACTGCTACAGGGGACGGAACAGAAGGATCTTAATAAGATTTCAGGGCTTCCTCGCACGCTATGGCTTCCACCCTGAGGAATTACGAACAAGAAGCTCAGTTCCGCCCACACACCTAACACCCAAAGGTATAAGACAGAAATACAGTAATCAGGTAACCAGAATATAACCAGAACCCAGGAAGTGTTTCCTTATCCTGTTAGGGCTCACCTTATCGGATCACGAACCCCAGGGGCAGCGGTGAAGTGAGGAAGGGGGGCTAAACACCCCAGTGGCGCCACTCCTAGTTCACCGCAGCTGTCCGGAGTTTGATGTCTGAGCTAGGAGGGTCCCATCTGGGGTGCCAGAAACGGTTACCAAAATGTTGGGTCCGCCTAGCTGAGAGCCAATGACAGCCAGACAGGGATAAGGAAAGGTTGCTTTATTCTGCAGAAGAAAGGAGAGTTCTGTACCTTGGTACAAAAAACTCTATTCCATACAAAAACCGAGAATCTTTTATACACACTCACACACAGGCTTCAGTTGTGTTAGCATTTGATTGGTGGTTAGCAAACCCTGCACTTCTGCAATCTGCTCAACAAAAACCAGCTTAGGACCAGCTTCAACTGCCTCAAGACTGATAAGGAAAGACAGTTCAAAAGTTCAGACTACTGTGTCCGTGAGGTGTCCAATTTATCCTAATGGCTGCCAGCTATTATAAGGCTACTAGCTGTTAGGGGGTTGCTGCTAACTGTCACAATGATTAAGCTGGTTGCTTCTCTCTCTCTCCCACTCATGGGTGTTTTTTTGGTGTCCTCATTCACTCTGCAACAACGTTCCTCGTTCCTAAGCTAAAAGATCCTTGCAACACCCCAAAATCCTGTGGGGTTTGCTCAGCGAGTGGGTTACTTCCAGAACAATTGTAATGTGAAAGTGGGGATAGTGGCGTGCTGAACCTGGGATATATAAGCGTGGCAGATTGAAAGTGCTGCTCAATCCAGCCTGCTCAGGCATACCCTATTCGAATGTGATACCCAGGGCATATGAGGGTTACAGCTTGGAGGTGCTGTTCGATCCAGCCTGCTGAGTCCAGGGACATATAAGGGGTCAGCTTGGGAGTGCACCTACCCACAGGCAGAAACCTAATCTTCTAGGGAACTTTTACAGCAGAAATTAAATTACCAAGTGAGTTAAGGCGCCTGCAGGTTTAGGTGGCAGCTGAGTAAGTGTTTTGTGGAGCATAAAATTGGGACTTAGGCACTGACATTCTTTTGTGGATCCAGGCCTCTGTAACTTTAGCAATGATGCCTTCTTTTACAATTTACTTTATGGTTCCCATTATTTTTTCTGTTGACAAAGGGTCCTGGGTGAGGCAGATGGTGTACTGGCTGAATTGTTTTATCTGTTTCCAGGTATAACCTGCCTGGAAGACATCCTCATCCTTCAAAAACATGATGGTAATCTTTCAGCAGCTTTGCTGCAGGGATGCCACCATGCGTGTCTGCTCTGGGTATGTTTTGTTTTGCTTGTGTATCTATTGTATGAATCATTTGTCCCAGGCTGAGAGTCACTAGGTTAATGAATTCACTTGTTTTAACTACAAACAGTGACCTCTGTGTTCCCTAAAATTTCAGCCTGGATACGTTACCTTGGTGCTCTGGTTGTAATTTACATTGTCTCAGTGGTATTATGATCATGTCGTCATATAATTAATTTGACTTTTATAGATTTCAAAGGACCACTGTGATCATCCAGTCAGACCTGCTACCCTAGGCAGGACGTTCATCTGGTTTTAAGCCGGACCATCCTGCTTTTCTAAGGGTTGTCCCTGGTCCGACACTAAGATGAAACTGGACATGTTTTTGTCCAGTGTCAGTCAGCGGACACCATTTTGAAGAGCACACCACCCTGCTCCTGCTGGTGTGACCTTGTACGCATGGCATTTGAGGTCACACCAGTGGGGCAGGGTGGGGCACTCTTCAACACAGCATCCCCCATGCGGCATGACCTTGCACGCACCATGCATGTGAGGTCACGCCAACCGAGGCAGAGTCATGCCAGCAAGGGTGGGCCAATGCTGTTCCCAGAAGTACCAGAATGTCTGGTATTCTAGGAATGCGTCAGTGGCCACAGAACCTCTCCAAAATAATTTCTGTTTGAATTAATTGCTTGGCTGCAATTTTGCTTTCCTGTCATACATATTGCTGAGGAAGTCTTTGTAGCACATTCATTGATCCCCCGCCTTCTACTTTGCATTTAATTTTCTGCTTGTTTGTGTGATGCTGCCTTGTCTTTGCATCTGGTGTTAGTCTGAGCTTTACGATTCAGTGTTGTTGTTTTGTATTACATTAATGTCTCATATGGGCAAAATCTTGGTCATATGAGGGCATAAACACAAGGAATCATGCTTTGAGCAGCTACAGAACTCCTTCACCAGGAAGCTCCTGTATTTATTAAGCTCCCTGCTATAACACAACCTAGTCCACTTGGGTAACTGTGGAGGACCAGGAACTCTGTAATTTCCTCTGATTCTTTCTGTGAATTATCTCTGAGTCTGCAGCACTTATGTTCTACATTTGGATGTGAGTTTATTCACTAGCTTTGCACATCTATAGCTCACAATAGAGTTAGTGGGGCTCTGAGCCTTCTCGTTCAAGGTGCTGTGTCTTTCATCCCTATGTGACATTACCCAAGGAACAATCTGGACTGTTGTACAGCTGTGTCCCCTCAATTCTCCAGCCTGAGGTGCCTTTTACACTGCTTCACTGTGAGAGCAACCACTCCTGGTCTGCTCACACCCAGCCTCCAGTATGTAAATCACCCCCAGCTATGCTGTACAAATGCTATAGCCAGCCAGACAGCCATTCACCTATGAATTACATTACAGAGAGACACCAGCAAATTCCCAGTTCCAGACTTGTCCCCAGAAATGTGCATCTTGGACTGCCCAGCACCCTCCCAGGCCATACAAGCTCTGAGAAAGTCCATCATTTTATTAATAGAAAATGATATGCACAAATCTTGTTATTCCAAATGAAGCTTCCAAACACTTCAATCCAAACGCACTGCTTTAGATAAAACAATGAAACAAGTTTATTAACTACAGAAAGATAGATGGTAAGTGATGACAAGTAATGAGACATGAAAGTCAGAATTAGTTTGTGTTTTCCTTTTTATTTCTTTGTAATCAATACCTAGCTTAACCAGCTAAGTGAATTCAAAGCAAAAGTCTCTCTTACCACATGCTGTAACAGTCTTACTGTTTGAATCTTCCAGCCAGGATCTCCCCCAGTACAATGATGCTTCCTTTGTCTTTCAAGTGTTGTCAGTGCCATGAGTAAAGATGAAGGGAGAGGTTATTTGTGTCCTCTTGTAGCGGGATGGTTACCCACTCCTGCCCTTGGCTGGGCAAGAAGTCTGGGCTGATTGGGAGAAAGCAGGCTCAGCCGTGGCCATGTCCCAATCAGGCCCAGCTGGCCCCTGTAAGAGGCAGTGAGCCAGGAGCCCAGGCAGTCTCCCTCTGACTTGATAGGCTGGCTGGGGAACTCACCCAGGGGACCTAGAGAGAGGCAGGGCTGGGGAAAGGCTTTAGGAGCTGGGAAGCCCTAGGCTAATAATTCCCCAGGCTGCAGGGCCTAGTTCTTGGCCTCCTAGGTATTGAGCTTGCAGAGGGGCAGCTGGAGGGTGGGTAAAGGCAGCCAGTCCAAACCCCTTGTTACCTGTGATGATTGGCTGATACACTGTAGTCAGCACAGGGGCTAAACAGAGACTGGCGGTAGCCATGACTGAGGTGATGTGGGGATAGGGAGTGGGGATTCCCCTGGGGTGGGGAACTCCAGTAAGACTGTGGGGTACTGCAGGAGGCAGAACCCTGGGATAAGGGCACCAGGGTCCTGGGAGAGACATGGGGGGCCGATGGCAAGCAGATCACTGGCCTGCAGAGGGTGCTCCTGGGTCAAAGAGCTAATTCCCAAGGACACCCAGTAGGAGGCGCTGCAGGGGTGAGTCTGCACATTTACACCTCTGTTCTCACAGTTATTTTCTTCTTTGAAAATCATCTCCAGCTGAGGTTCAGGAGGCAGAAGGTCTGCCCGGGAACCTCCAGCTGCGCCACTGCTAAGATGAAAATTTCTCACTCACACCCTTTTTTCTGCCAAAGAATGGTCACTTAACCAGGTGATAGACCATTTGATTATAATGACAACTGGCTGAAGTGTTGGCTAGCCTTTTGTCTCTAGCAGACTGGTTTGAAGCTGTTTCCCCAGACTTGGAACATGTCTTATACAGTAGAATTTAACAACTTTACTTATAATATTGCCACACATATTTTACCAGGACAATCATGATCAGCAAATGATGGGTTTTCAAATGATGACTCACAAGGCATACTTCGTGCAACATGTATCATAGTCTTGAAAAAAGGGTGAATATAAGGGTACAGACCATCACACTTTATTACTGATCTATCACAAATTAGTTACTCTCCTAAGATTTGACGCTTATGTGAGTCAGCTATTTTGCACAGTTTGGCAATATACTGATCTATTGTTTTGCCAAATTATTGACAACACTTATTAACAAGATATAAAGGGTACCTGACACTTTTTGTGGGTTGAAAATGTTTTTGCACCACTTCCAGCATCTTACTTGGGTCCTCCCATTCTGCTGCCAGAGCCGTTGTTGGAGTTGGGGGTGATCTCTGGTAAACTTATTAGCATACATGTCCATTCTTATTGTTTTTAATATGTTTTCTCTGTAACGCTTTTACATTAAGAATAAATGTGCTTGCTAAGAAAGAGTTGAGTGGTACCTTAACTGGAGCAATTACACTGTTTTCAGTCTCTGATGAGAAGCAAAGCAGTTCTACTGAGGCACCTGCCTTTTGGGGGATTCACAGTGTAGGCAGGGAACTGTGCAGCCTGGAAATACCCCGGTGAGGAGGTCTCTGCCCAAGAGAGGTGACAGCTGGGAAGCTGGAGAGCTAAGAGTGAGTGCCCTTGCTGGACCATAGACAGGGAATATGGGTGCAGTCGACCTGAACTGTGACAGGTGTCAACTGGAGAGTGAATCCATGGGTGCTGCCACTCCTCCTCCCTGTCATGTGGTCTCCACAGACCCCTATACCCTGCAGGCTCAAAGAGAAAAGGATGGGTCCGGGGCACAGGCCTGGCACCATGGAGATGCATAAGTGGCTCCACATTCCTGCTCACAACTGGTCATCTCAGCTCCCCTCTCCAAACTGGACACTGGCTATTCCAGAGCCTGCTAGGCTGATGAGTCCCCATATCTATACCTGCCATTGCTGGCTGCCTTTTCTCACTGTCCTTGGGGTGTGTGGGCAGAGATAGCTCTCTCCAAGCTGAGTGTAGGTCAGGAAGGCTCCTCCTGGAGGCATATGGGGGACTCAGCCATGGAGACAGAGGGCAGCAGCAGGGCTGTCACTGAGCTGGCTCCCAGCAGCTCAGCAAGCCAGTTCTCCATGGTGCAGCGGTAAAAGAGAAGTGGCTAACCTAACCTAATGGGCCCCAATGGAGAAATGAGTGAACTCTGTTTACCCTCAACTACGCTTTGGCTCGCACTTGGAAAGTTGATTAGAAATCGGCCTCTAGACCTTCACAGGGAGAAGAAGAAAACTCCTGAAAGAGGACCTGAGTGGAACTGCTGCAGTGTGGGACTGCTGCAGTCTGCCTGAGTTTGAAGGCAGCCTGGTAGGATGGCTCGGAGACAGGGAACAGCCCCACATTCATCTCAACTCTGTAGCCTAATAAGGCCGATGTCCGTGTCATCATCGTTAACCATTACACTGCCGATCCCCGTGTGTCAGAAAAGAATGGGATGGGGCTGTACCAGAAATTGGCACCCTTTCTGGGAGCAGCAGCTCGCTCTGGTGCTACAGCTGGGCTGTATGGGGGAGATGTTGCTGCTTAGTTTTTTTCCCCCTTCAGACCCAGGGGGCACCTCAGCCCCAGCAAGGGGGTGCCAGTCCTGCAGCGCCCAACCATGCACTGAGGTCGAGCAGAACCCAGAAGCATCAGAGCCCATGGAGGGGGACCCAGCCAGCATGGAGCCCCCAAGCAGGAGGAGGGGGAAGCAGCCAGCTGCCTCCAGGCCTTGCCAGGAGTGAGAGGAGGGGAAAAGGCCAGGGAGGCCTGGGGCTCTCCCCTTAATCCCTTCCCCCCCCCCATTCTCTTCTCCCCTCGAGTTCCAGTTACCTGGGTTTGATTTGTAGATCTCCTCTGACTCCAGTTTGGGTTGATCTTTCCCCACTGGGGTAAGTGCTGGACCCAGAGATCAGTGCCTCCAGCTCACTGCCATGTGTCACAGCAAAGACTGCTGTCACAGCAAAGACTGCTGTCACGGCATGTGCGTCAGTAGCCTGGCAGTGCATCTCTGTGAACATCTCCAGTGCAGGGAAGGGGAGGGCTGCATTCCTCTGCTTTGATGGAAGCAGGGCCTGATGGTAAAAGATTTGAGAAATGCTGGCTGATTGGATCCTGCAGCGCTGAACTCAGGCATGGCAGAGCACAACCAGTGTCCAGCCCTAGCTGTTCTCAGGCATTATCTTTCAGAAGGAAAAGAGATTGCTTCTGGTTACTTCCTGAGATCATTCTCCTCCTTGTTTATTGTGTTTGCTCAGTTACCTGTTGGCTCACCCCTTCTCTGCCTGGATGAGACGTGTGGTTGGCTCGTATCTGCGCCACCCAGAACTGTGAATGTCACAGTGTCTCATCTTACAAACAGTTATTCAGACTTTTTATGTTTCTCCTCTGCCTTTCACCCCCCATTTCTTTTCCCTGTGCCTTGTTATGAGCTTTCCAAGGATACTCGCGCTTAGGAATAATGTACAGTGAGGGCCAATCACCTGGGTTCACCAGAGCTGACGATTGTCAGAGAGCTGTCTGCAATGCTTCCTGTGTTGGTCCCCTGGTGGTAATTCTGGACATCTTTACTCAGGTTTTACTCATTCCACACCCAGGAAAAGAGCCCCTCGAAATCAATGAGAAGGGCAGGTGATGAGCACTTCTTGGCTTCGCCCAGTCACTTGAGCATCAGGGAGTTCTGTCTGAGTAAGGAAAGAGTAAAACCTGAGTAAGATCTGCAGGATTTAGTGGATTGTACATTAGTCAGTATCGCCTCTTTTGCTGTATTTATTCATCATAATAATAAAACAGAGGTAATGACAAGTTTCCATAGGGAACAGGGCGGCTCTGGGAAGTGTCGATAGCAGAGCTGGGCGGAAAAGTTCCCACAAACAATTTTGCTTTGGAATGTGTTTGGTGAAAATGGAAAATGTTTGTGGCAATGGTTGGATTTAGGACAGAATGGGGGCAGGTTTCCTGCCGACTGCCTGACTTCTCAGCACTCACCTGGTGTGCTGTTGGGGAGCCCCAGGATTACCAAATCTGTGGTGCTATGCAGATTCCTTCTGAGTTGGGGACCCCATGGCTTCCAGACTCCTGGGCGAGCTAGTTCCCCAGGCTGATGACTGGGACTCACCTGGCCTAGGAACCATGGGAGTCCCAGTGCCTCAGCAGCCCCCCTAACTGTGCTGAAGAGGAGGCGGGAGGCTGGGATTCCTGGTCTCAGAACCATGGCTGAGCCAGGACCCACAGAGCTTGGGAGCCAGTGCATCCTGGATCCTCTACAACCAGCCAGGCAGACTACTGAAGACGCAGGGCTCTTCCCCCAACAACTGTGTGAGGTGATTGTTCAGCCAGTGACTCAATTGCTCCCCTCATGCTTGTTCAGTGGCTGTTGTGAACTGACCTGGTGGTTCAATTTGGTTTCTAGTGGCCACATCTCAACAGCGTAACATCACCAGTCCTGGAGATCAGCCAAGGCCCAAACAGGCCCTGGAGCCTTCCCTCCATTGCTGCTAGCCAGGTTACGTAGCTGGATAGGACTTTCCGGGATGTCAATCCAGCCCTTTTCAGCTGTCCTGGGCATGGCAGTGGTGCACTCCTCAGCGTGAGAGACCAACAGCAAAGGCACTTTTGTGTTTGCTGGGTTAGGAGCACGGAGCCAGAGTGCTGAGGGGACGGTGGCAGGGTCATGGGTGCAGAGGAGGAAGCAGTTTGGATCTGGGCCTTTGACCTGGTGGTGGGTGAGTTCCAGCAGGAGTCCTACACCTGGTGAGTGTAACCATGGCCGGGCTGGGGCCATCCAACCCCCCGTGTATGAAATGGATGAGGACAGTGTCTCTTGGCATGGCGTTCCCTGCTGTCTCCCCTGTGAGCAACCAACTCGCTCCAAAACTCCAGCCTCAGCCTCCAGGATGACAGTGTCCCAGCTGAGATGGAGAAGCCTGGTCATTGCCTTGTCGCGCCCCCACTCCCAACTTTGCCTTCGGGAGGCTCCCACAGAGGTCACCATGTTGTGTGACTGCAGCAAAGGAATACAGAGAGTCACTTTCTACCATTGACCAAGGAGCTTTTATTGGGAAAAGGCCAACAGTGTTATCCATAGAGCTACCCTCTGTGCCTGCTTCACCACTGAGTTTCTGCCTCAAACCATTCTCAGTCGTTTGGTTTCCTGCTATACACATCCTCCCACCCACTTCTCCCTCACAACCCCCTACTCCATCACTGGGCCTAGCGCCCTGGGCTCCAGAAGCACAGGCCTCTACCATTTGAGCCAAGAGAGATCTTGTTGAGCTACTTCCAATCCTCTGTCCAGTGCCCATCTCGAGTAGCCAGGATGGGTGCACACAGGGGAGTGAAGGGCTATGAATTCACACACTCCGAAGGGTCCAAAGCAGCCCTTTGGAGGTGACTAGCCCTGTGCAGTACAAGGGAGTGCAGTAGTGGACTTCCCAGCCCCCCATGCTGTGCCCCCTTGCAGAGCTGTCTGCCCTTGCGCAGTAGGGCATGTCAAAGGGCAACTGGCCCCTGTAAGTGAACTGAGTCGAGCCTAGGTGTGTCCCAGGTTGATCTGACTGAGAGGGCAGGGTGGCATGAGAGGTGCCCAGCTGTGATTGGAGGGGTCAGTGCTGGGAGGATGATGCAAACTCAGAGACTGGCAGAGGGGCTAGCCTGCTGGTCTTCCCTAGCAGAGGCTGAGGTGCCTGGAAGGCCTCCAGCTGGAAGGGATGGGCTGGCTGTTCGATGACAGGCCAGGTGAGGCAGAAGATGCCAGAGGTGAGGTCTGAGGTAAGTTGCTGGGCTGTGTCTGGGAATGGTCCAAGGGCACGGCGTTGGGGATAAACGGACTTTCCAGGACTCCTTGCACTAGGTGCGTGGCCTCGAGGAGCGGGTAAAATCAGACCCAAGGGAACTTGGGGGTGGAGCCTTTAAGAAGCCTGAGAGGGGAAACTGAAGCAGTAACCCCAGCATTATTGCACCCAGCCACAAGGGGGCAGTAGGAGGCAAGGTGACAGAGTAGGATGTGCCCTGAGAGCACACTTATGTGCACCACTGTCCCCCACTTTCCCTCTGGTGCAAAGGGGCAGAGGGTCAGCAGGCCCCATTGATTTCAGTGAGAATTAATCCCTGTGAAGAGCTAAGACCAGGGCCCTCTCCCTCATCTCTTCCTCACCCTGTGCTTCTGCTTTAGAGATGGGCCTCAGCCTCTGGACCAAAACACCCCTAACTCGCAGGGCAGCTGAATCTGGGGACCAGGTTCCGATCCATCTCACGCCTGCACGAGTCCCTTCTTTTGTGCTTCTTTACTGCCCTTGAAACCTTCAGCTCTTCCATCTTGGAGTCCGTGTTCCCATTTCCACTGTGGTGGAAGCCAGTGGTGTAGCCAGGACAGGACACTTGGGTGGGCCTCAACTTCAGGTGGGTGAGTAATGACAGGTGGCAGGGGACGGGGGCAGGAGGAATCGGGGCCTCTTCCCCACCACCCTGTCCAGCCGGCCTTGCGGGGGTTGATGGACATGCTGGTCAGGGGCCCCCTGGAGCCCAGCTGTGCACCTGGTGAGCAGGGTTAGGGTGTGGGGGCTTGTCCCACTTTGCTCACCTGGTGCTCCAGCCAGGTAGCAGGGTCTGGGTGGGGGGGCTTCCAGGCAGAGCAGGATAAGCCCCCACTCCCCAGCTGGAGCACCGGGCAGAGTGGGGTAAGCCCGAGCACCTTGATCCCCCCTCCCTGGCAGGCATGCTGGGTGAGCAGGCATAGCGAGGCAAGTGCTGGGGCCAGAGCCGAGCCAGGGTTGCGGGGTAGGAAGAGTGAATCTGGATGCTAAGTGCGTGACAGTGCACTCACTATCTCTCACAGTTCTCTAACACACACACACACACACACACACACACACACTGTTGCTCTCACACCCACATACTCTGCCTCTCCTGAGTCACAGTCCCCCAACACAGATTGTCACACACACACAATCTCACACTCCCCAGCACACGCTGTCACACAGTCCCCCAACCCACCATCTCACACACTCTCACACACACACACACACTGTTACTCACATGCGTGCGCACACACACACACTTGCATTATTGTTGTTGTTATTGCTTGGTACTTCCTGTCAAAATGCTCATTGTGAGCCAGGAGTGGCTAGGGGCTGCAAGAGGGCCGAGGGCTCTGGCAAGATGCAGCCCCCATGGGGCAGCGCGAAGCCTGCCTTGAGCTACTGCCGCAGCGTCTGCTGTGTAAAGCTCAGTGTGTGTCAGCAATGGGGGACAGTTCTGGGGGTCTGTGGGCAGGGGTGGTAGCTGTGCCCACTCAACACACTGGGGTCAGCAGTGCCGGCTAGGGACCTTCTTCAGTGGAGCATAGGGGCACCAGTTTAATAATACTGCATAAGGTCCAATAAATCCTAAGGATGGCCTTGGGGCTGGGCGATGAGGAGCAGAGGGTCATGCACATGTTTTCTTGGAGCTCTCTTAGTGTTTCTGCTGTGTTTTGCCCTGACCATATAGCAGATGCCCCTATGGTGGCAGTTCCAATGCAATTCCCAGGCTTTCCACTCAGACCCTTCAGTCCCAGCTGGCATTTCTCTGCCCGTCTGTCATGTGGCAGCTTCCGAAAACCACAGCTGATCAATTGCAGACTTTCAGGGGCCATTCTAGGAATCAGTGGGCAGAGCTCTATGGATTTGGGTGGCAATCGGAAATCCAGAAAAACTTGATTTCCACAAAAATCCCTGTTTGCTCACTCTGGATAGAGGGATGTGGCCGTGAGCTCCTAGTGAGGGGTTGGCGTGAGAGCAGGGCTTTCTCTGCCTGCAGCACCAGTGGGCACTCTGTGTCATTAATTCCTGAGTCGTCCTAGTCCTGCCACTGCGGCTGATGGCCTAGGAAAGGGACAGCAGTTACCTACCCGACAGGGTTGCTGTAAAGTGCTTCATGAGCGATGAGCGTCATTAAGGTGTATCATGCAGGCAGACGCAGGGATCAGCTACCTTCTTGGCTCTGCCCTTCTCAAGTGTCCATCAGCTCTTGGGCACAGGCATTCTGAAATATCTGAAAGAACTGAAGTGTGTTTCAAACGCACATTGTGATAGCCACCCAAATCTATCTATTTGAAGCTGTTTTTCGCCCAGGACACACAACTGAATACAGGGTGCGTCTGATCTGCTGGGGATCATGAGGCAATAAAACCAGTGTTCTAATACTGGTGAGTCTTTGGTAAATCCTCATCTCCAAACATTGCTATTCTCCAACAGCGCCATTGTCCCTCTGACGACTGTCTGACCAGGGCTGGCCTCCGGCCCCACTACGAGCCATTCACAGGTAGGTGATCTCTATGACATTAGGCTCCGTGTTGCCGCAGGGCAGTTGGTGCTTGCAGGAGCACTGGACACTCAGCACAGCAGTGTCATTGCTGCCTGGTTCTCCCTGGTAGTTTTGAGCAGGCTGCATGCTGTTTTTCCTTTTGGAGCCCAGTTTCTTCCAATCTGTTAGGTGCACCCCGTTCTCCAGATCCTGCGGCATGGGCTCATGGTACAAGGTGATCTGCAGCGTGCACAGCTGTGTGCCGTAGCGCACCAGCACAATGATGACAACAGCCAAGAGGACAAAAATGACCACGATGACCGTGATCATGGGAAGGGCATCGGCCTTCTTAGTCACACCCCGGACGACAGAGCCCGTAGTGAATCCAGCCAAGTCCAGAGGCTCGTGTTGCCTTGGCTGACTGCTTGGGGTGGAGATATTCATTGCTGAAGGATGGCACCTCACCTGTGGAGAAGTAAAGCAGATCGGTTCAAATGACATGCTACATATGTCCATTCTAGTCTGTTACTGCCCGGATATCACTTGGCTAAGTGAAGTGAGAGCCCATCTGCAACTCCCACATTTCTCTGTTTGGAGGTAACCCAGGAACTTTTGAATGCTGCAGCTGATCAATTGCAAAATTTCAGAGATATTCTAGGCATCAGCAAACAGAACCCTATTGGTTTGGGTGAACATTGGAAAAGTCCAAATTCCACTAAAATCACAATTTGATCACTCTGGATACAAGGGAGAGGCAGGGGAGGGTCAGGGTTAGAGTTCACTTCACTTCACTTGACTGTGTCATTCAATACAATTTCAGTGTGATAGGTCCTCCGTTCTGATCCTGAACTGTGGTGTGGCACCCAACCCTTGCCCTCCTGTTCCCCTGGCACTTGCGGATCCTGGCCCCATAGTGACCCTTCTATGGTATCCTCTCCAGAGCAGGGAGATCGTGCCAGAGGGCCCAGAAGGACGGAGATTCAGTTATGGAGGGTCTCCTATATACATGGATCTAAGGGGGATGATTGGGCCTGGTGTAAGGAGTTTAGGATACGCATGTTTTGACTGAGCTAATAATCCCAAATTATCCGCACTGTGCAGCACCTGGACAACACCGAAATGGTGTTCTGAAACATGCTGCATCCTGGATCCTCTGTGATAGGGGTGGGATTCATCCAGGATTATCAAGAAGGAAGAGCCCTGTAGCCCTCACTGTGGGGGAAGGGCAGAGGCGCTCTAAGACCTGTGCAGTTTGCTCTCTCCGACCCTGCAGAAGCTATCTTGGCTAAATCACACTGACAGTAAAACTAGAGCAGCATAGCAGATGTGCGATTATTATCCACAGGCAACTTGGCACCAATTTCGAGCAGATTATCTGAAGAAATGGATTATTTAAATGCCTGGTACAATGGCTGCCAGCTTGCCATTCTGTGGGGGAGCGGGTGGGGGCGGCTGTTTGTTGAGTGAGGTGTTTAAACATACAAGGACGCTCAATGTAGCAGATCATTTTTTCATTCCATTTACCCAAATTCTGTCCGTGGGGTAGTGCCTGCCACTGGTGCGCTGCAGCGTTCTGTCTGCACGGGGCACAGGCAGGTAGCTTCCCTCAGGGTCTACAAAGGCAATGTAGCCACTCCTTTCCCTACCATGTCTTTATAAAGGAGCAGCATGCAGAGGCGGATTAAAGTTTTGTGGAGGGCCCTCTCCACCCCTTCTGCCTGTGTTTCTGCCCCTGCAGCCCTGCCCCTAGCTGCACTCCCTTTTGCCCATTTCCCCCACAGCCCAGCCCTTGTCTACCCATGGTCCCATCCCATTCTGCCCCCTCCAACTGCCCCCGCAACCCGTTTTCTCCTTTGCTCCCCACTGTTGGCCCAGCAGCTAATCTGTCATTGTCAGCAAGCACTGCCCTCAGGGCCTCTTGCACAACTGGGACTGGAGCCATGGCCAGGTCCCAGTCCATCCAGTGTGCTGGCAGCTCAAAGTCTAGCAGTGCTGAGTGTAGAGCCCAGGGGCGAGTGATTAGTGGCTCGTCAGCGGTAGGGTGACCATACATCCCATTTTGGCTGGGACAGTTCCTTTTTCGGCCCTGTCCTGGCAGTTCTGACTTTTTTGGTGAAACTGGGCATTTGTCCCATTTGCTCTTGTCAGCTGAAGTTAGTGTGAAGTGAGTGGGGCTGCTCATGTGCTTAAAGTTATGTGTGCGCTTACGTGTGTTACTGAACCAAGACCGTGCGGAGCTTGTGTGAGTCGCTCTAAAGAATCCACTCGAGGGGCCCCTCCCCCCGCAGTCCTCCTGCCACTTGTGCATCTCACTCAAAGTGCAAATCACTGAAGCACTGTTAGGGAATCAAATGCTTCACAGCAAAGTCAGCCTGAACTAGGCGGCCGGCCTGTCTTTATCAAGTAGGGAATGAGGGCTATAGCTCTTCTGAGCTGCCTGGGTCTGTCTCTCAATGCTACCATATCCCATCTCCTGCCAGGGCTAGGGGTGGCTCCAGGCATCAGCGCAGCAAGCACATTCCTGGGGCGGCAAGCCATGAGGGGCGGAGTGCCGGTCACTTTGAGGGCGGCAGTCAGGCAGCCTTCGGCGGCATGCCTGCAGGAGGTCTGCTGGTCCCACGGCTTTGGCACCAATTTGGTGGCAGGTGCCAAAGACGCGGGACCGGCAGACCACCCGCAGAAACGCCGCCGAATTCACGTGACCAGCAGACCGTCCACAGGCGAACCGCTGAAAGCCACCTGACTGCCGTGCTTGGGGCGTCAAAAAACATAGAGCTGCCCCGGCCAGGGCACTCTGCGTTAATTTCAGGTGGTGTAAATTACATTTGCGCAAATAACTTACTCTGTAACCAGAGTAGAAACTGCAAAATTCTCAGCTCCCTTCCTCTAAACCAGTGGCTCTCAACCTTTCCAAACTATTGTACCACTTTCAGGAGTCTGATGTGTCTTGCATACCCCAAGTTTCACCACACTGAAAAACTACTTGCTTACAAAATCAGACATAAAAATACAAAAATGTCACAGCTCACTATTACAGAAACATTACTGACTTTCTCATTCTTCCATATCATTATGAAATAAATCAACTGGAATATAAATATTGCGCTCACATTTCAATGTATGGTATATGCAGCAGTATAAACAAGTCATTGTATGAAATTTTAGTTTGTACTAACTTCACTTGTATTTTTTATGTAGCCTGTTGTAAAAATAGGCAAATATTTAGATGAGTTCATGTACCCCCTGGAAGCCCTCTGCGTACCCCCAGGGGTGCACGTACCTCTGGTTGAGAACCACTGCTCTAGACCCTGCCCCTGCTCTGTCGAATTCCCCAGTCAGGGCAGCTCTTGAGCAGCCCAGTCTCTTCACAATGCACCAGGATTTGTATGCAGTTTGTGCCCAGGACACAGAGTATCAATGAGGGAGGTTGTGAGCTGAGGCGGGAGGAAGTGACTCAGTGACAGGGAAGGGGAGGGGGTTTGAAGAGAAAAGGAAGCAAAATTAAAGAGTACCCTGCAGCTCAGGTAATACCTTAGCTTCCCAGTCCCCGTGGGAGTCCAATTCTGGGGAGGAGCTCTGAGCCTCAGGGTAGAACTTGGTAGAAATGTGTCCCGGCAGGTCAAATGGGGACTGAAAGTGCTTTATTGGAACTGGACTCACCCAAGAAACTGCCACATCATTACACACACACACACCCACTCACCGGGGAAAGAGGAAATGTCTCTTCACATGCGCTAATGCTGGACTCGTGCCATGCCACATCACACTTATGTACACACATGAGGTAGAGAGAGGCACTGCATCACACAGGGAAATGCCACAGTATTACTCTGTCACATACACCCCCACCCCCCACAAAGCATTCCTCTCACCAAGCTACTCTCACTCATGTGCCAGAGTTATATCCCTTTGCCCAGGAAAGTAGTCCCTCACTACAGCTACGTGTGCACATACACAGACCCAAAAGTTTGTCTCCTGCACCCAATCCCCACTCTTCCCTGAAAAAAAAATCCTCCCCCCTCCCCATTTGGATACTTTTCCTTAAACGTTATTGGGTTTTTAAAGAAACAAAGTACAAAACAAACGCAGTCTCTCTCTCTCTGTGCACCATGATCCTGGCCAGTCTGTCCAAGCAAACTCATCTGAGTCACCTGAGACAATGTAAAAAGGTGAGCTTTTGGTGAGCACCAGGGGTGTATTGCTGATCTCAGCCCTGATTGGGTCAGTTTTCTTGGATGGGTGTTCCCCTGGTCAGTTTCCTTGTGTGTACCCTTTGGTCAATTTCTCAGTACCTTGCTGTGGGAAGCCATTAGGGGACAGCGAAGTGTCACTGCCTGTTTCCAGCAGTTCCCACAAGGCACCTGGCTCCAGACAAACACAAAAGGAGGCTCAACCCCTGCCATGCAGCGGTTATGCTCCAGATGCAGGCTACTGAATTCCCTTGCAGTTTTATCAATGAAAAACACCTGTCTGTATGTAAAGAGAGCAACAGCAGCCTTGATATTCTGTGTGAAATGCCACCCTCTCGTAAAAGAGCTCAGAATAGTTTTATGCTAGAGGCAATTAGTCTTGTCGAGTAAAACCCACCCAGAATGCACGTGATCCATACTGCACAATCCACCCGCCCCCTTCTCATCACATGCTTCTGCATGTGCTCATGAATCTAATCCCCATTGGGTCCGGTGAATGGTCACTGGACCCAGTTTCACTCCCACTGAAACCGAGGAAAGGATGGCAGGACACAGCCAGCATGATGGCAGAAGTAACTACAGCAGGCATCGTGCAGTGCAGACTGAACAATTTATTAGCACACTGCAGGTCCTCTAACTGGCTCTATATCACAGCCCTGTTCTGAACTGTTTGTACTAATATCTCACCTGTGTTATTCCACACAGTATGACGGCTGCCTCTTTCAGGTACTTATCTGGCCCCTCGATTGGAGTATCTGAGTGCTACAACTCCCCTGTGAGGCAGGACAGAGCTGTTATACCGATCACAGATGGGAAACTGAGGCACAGAGCAGCTACGCGACTGGCCCAAGGTCATACAGGAAGTCTGGCAGAGCAGGGACTTGAACCTAGGTCTTCAAAGTCCCATATTAGTGCTCCAACCACTGGCTCAGTCTTCTCTTTTCACACTAACCAGCAACTGTGATTCCACTGACACCTGCCTTTTCCAGAGGGAGTCATAAGGGCCACACAACTGGTACTTAACAACCAGTCAATAACAGCCACTCAAACACAGGTCCTCTGACTCCCGTTCCACTGATCTGGATACACCTTTCACATCCTGACATCCCATCCCAGAGTGATGGGAAAACTGGCGTTTCCCCTTCACTGGAAAGCAATCTGCTAACTAGTCTGCGAATCGTCCACTCCCCACTTTTACAGAAATGATCAGAGTCCAACTGCTCTTACCTTGAGGGTGGCTTTCAAAGGAGTGAGCTCAGGCAAACATCGACTAGGGACTTCATATGTATGGAGAGGAAGGGGCTGGATATGTCTCTGTCCCTTTCCAGCCCAAGAGGCTTAATGCAGAGATTTAGCTGGGTTGTGGGCTGCTGTGACCTGGAATTTGTTCTCATTTCAGAATGAAGTAAAACCTTAATCTAGAGATTAATCTCCAAGTGCCACATCTGTGCAGAAAGGGCTGTGGTGTATAATTTGTAAGGCTATGTTTTAGTCATGGGTATTTTTAGTGAAAGTCATGGACTGGTGATGAGCAATAAACAAAAAGTCACGGCCTCATGACCTGTCCATGACTTTTACAAAAAATATCTATGACTAAATCTTACCTGCTGAGGGGTTGGTGGGGAGCACGGGGCCCCACTGCACTGGGAGCGGCCCAGGGCCCCCTGCTGCTGGGGGGAGGGATCAGCCCAGGCCCCCTTGCTGCTGCTGGAGGGGGTGTGGCCCAGGGCCCCGCTGCTTCTGGGGGGACGAGCAGCCCATTGCCCCGCTGCCACTCCCAGATGGGGACAACCTGGGGTTCCCCGCCACAGTTGGTCCAGGCCAGGGAGGCAGCCCGAGGCCCCACCACTGCCGACACTGGTCCCGGACTGCTGCTCCAGGGCAGGGCTGCCAGAACCCCAGCCAGTGCGGCTGGCCCCGGGGCGTCTCCAGCTGCTGGGGTGGTTCTGAGGTCAGCCGCACCAGCGCTGCAAAATTCACAGAGGTCATAGTGTGACGTTATTGACATGAACTGTAACCGTATACATCATTGTTGCAACCAAGGTTCTATAGTTGCACCAAATCTGGTACAAAGGAGGTCGAGTAAGGTGTCTATAGAAAGGTTGCAAAGAGTCCTGTGGCACCTTATAGACTAACAGAAGTTTTGGAGCGTGAGCTTTCGTGGGTGAATACCCTCTTTGTCGGATGCATGTAGTGGAAATTTCCAGGGGCAGGTATATATATGCAAGCAAGAAGCAGGCTGGAGATAATGAGGTTAGTTCAGTCAGGGAGGATGAGGCCCTCTTCTACCAGTTGAGGTGTGAAAACCAAGGGAGGAGAAACTGGTTTTGTAGTTGGCTAGCCATTCACAGTCTTTGTTTAATGGTGTCAGATTGGCAGATGAACCGAAGCTCAGCAGTTTGTCTTTGAAGTCTGGGTCCTGAAGTTTTTTTGCTGCAGGATGGCCACCTTAAGATCTGCTATTGTGTGGCCAGGGAGGTTGAAGTGTTCTCCTACAGGTTTTTGTATATTGCCATTCCTAATATCTGATTTGTGTCCATTTATCCTTTTCCGTAGAGACTGTCCAGTTTGGCCAATGTACATAGCAGAAGGGCATTGCTGGCATATGATGGCGTATATTACATTGGTGGACGTGCAGGTGAATGAACCGATGATGGTGTGGCAGATCTGGTTAGGTCCTGTGATGGTGTCACTGGTATAGATATGTGGGCAGAGTTGGCATCGAGGTTTGTTGCATGGATTGGTTCCTGAGTTAGAGTTACTATGGTGCGGTGTGCAGTTACTGGTGAGAATATGCTTCAGGTTGGCAGGTTGTCTGTGGGCGAGGACTGGCCTCCCACCCAAGGCCTGTGAAAGTGTGGGATCATTGTCCAGGATGTGTTGTAGATCCCTGATGATGCATTGGAGGGGTTTTAGCTGAGGACTGTATGTGATGGCCAGTGGAGTCCTGCTGGTTTCTTTCTTGGGTTTGTCTTGCAGTAGGAGGCTTCTGGGTACACGTCTGGCTCTGTTGATCTGTTTCCTTATTTCCTCGTGCGGGTATTGTAGTTTTGAGAATTCTTGGTGGAGATTTTGTAGGTGTTGGTCTCTGTCTGAGGGGGTAGAGCAGATGCGGGTGTACCTCAGTGCTTGGCTGTAGACAATGGATCATGTGGTGTGCCTGGGATGGAAGCTGGAGGCATGAAGGTAGGCATAGCAGTCGGTAGGTTTTCGGTATAGGGTGGTGTTAATGTGACCATCACTTATTTGCACCGTGGTGTCAAGGAAGTGGACCTCCCGTGTAGATTGGTCCAGGCTGAAGTTGATGGTGGGGTGGAAGCTGTTGAAATCGTGGTGGAATTTTTCCAGAGTCTCCTTCCCATGGGTCCAAATGATGTCATCAATGTAGCATAGGTAGAGAAGGGGCATGAGTGGACAAAAGCTGAGGAAGCGTTGTTCCAGGTCAGCCATAAAAATGTTGGCATATTGTGGGGCCATGTGGGTGCCCATAGCGGTGCCACTGATCTGGAGATATATATTGTCATCAAATTAGAAATAGTTGTGTGTGAGGATAAAGGCACAGAGCTCAGCAACCAGTTGTGCTGTGGCATCATCAGGGATACTGTTCCTGACAGCTTGTATTCCATCTGTGTGTGGGATGTTTGTGTAGAGAGCCTCTACATCCATGGTGGCTAGGATGGTGTTTCCTGGAAGGTCACCAATGCGTTGTAGTTTCCTCAGGAAACCAGTGGTGTCACGGAGATAGCTGGGAGTGCTGGTAGGATAGGGCCTGAGTAGGGAGTCCACATATCCAGACAGTCCTTCAGTGAGAGTGCCAATGCTTGAGATGATGGAGCATCCAGGATTTCCGAGTTTGTGGCTCTTGGGTAGTAGATAGAATAATCCTGGTTGGGGCTCTAAGGATATGTTGATTTGTTCCGGTGTTGGTGTAGTGAGTGTCCTGAGTAGATGGTGCAGTTTCTTAATGTATTCCTCAGTGGGATCTGAGGGAAGTGGCCTATAGAATTTGGTATTGGAGAGTTGTCTGGCGGCCTCCTTTTGGTAGTCAGACCTGTTCATGATGACAACCTCCTTTATCAGCCTCTTTGATTATAATGTCAGGGTGGTTTCTGAGGCTGTGGATGGCATTACATTCTGCACGACTTAGGTTATGAGGCAAACGATGTTGTTTTTCCACAATTTCTGCCTGTGCACGTCGGCGGAAGCATTCTATGTATAGGTCCAGACTGTCATTTCGACCCTCAGGAGGAGTTCATGTGGAGTTCTTCTTCTTGTGCTGTTGGTGGGAGGGTAACTGTTTATCAGTGGGCTGTTCAGTGTTATCCTGAAAGTATTCTTTGAGTCGGAGACGGCAAAAGTAGGCTTCCAGATCACCGCAGAACTGTATCATGTTTGTGGGGGTGGCAGGGCAGAAAAAGAGCCCCCGAGATAGGACAGACTTTTCTTCTGGGCTGAGTGTGTGGTTGGATAGATTGACGATATTGCTGGGTGGGTTAAGGGTAACATGGTTGTGGCCCCATGTGGCAGGTAGGAGTTTAGACAGCTGACAGTCGTTTTTCCTTTGTAGAGAGGTGAAGTGAGTAATGTAGATCTCCTGTCTTATTTTAGTGAAGTCCGTTTGTATGGAAGTTTGGTTATTTATGAGAGTCTCCAGGTTGGAGAGTTCTTTTGATGTTTTCCTGTTTGCTGTATAGGATGCTGATCAGGTGGTTCCTCAATTTCTTTGATAGAGTATGTCATAATCTCTCACTGTGGTCTGTGTAGTATGTAGATAGCAGACTTAGCAGTGGATTTTTTACCTTTAGTCCATTTGGTATGATGTTCATCCGTTTGCATTTTGAAAGGAAGATGATATCTGTCTGTATTTGTGCATGAGGTTGATGGATTTCCACTCCATATGGCTAAATGCAGTGCCTTGCATGGTGTCAAGTATCAGAGGGGTAGCCGTGTTACTCTGGATCTGTAAAAGCATCAAAGAGTCCTGTGGCACCTTATAGGCCTTGGCTACACTCACACTTTACAGCGCTGCAACTGGGGTGTGAAAAAAACACCCCCCTGAGCGCTGCAAGATACAGCGCTGTAAAGCGTCAGTGTAATCAGGGCAGCAGCGCTGGGAGCACGGCTCCCAGCGCTGCACGCTACACCCGTAAGGGATGTGGTTTATATGCAGCGCTGGGAGAGCTCTCTCCCAGCGCTGCTGCTCTGACTACACTCACACTTCAAAGCGCTGCCGCGGCAGCGCTCCCGCAGCGCTGCCAGGGCAGCGCTTTGAAATTCCAGATGTAGCCATACCCATAGACTAACAGAAATTTTGGAGCATAAGCTCTCTTGGGTGAATGGAAAGGTTGTAATTTGCTGGTTATGATTATGTTGTCTGTATGCGTGTATCATTTTTGTATTTGAAATTATGAATATTGGCTATGTACTTGTATCTCAATGTATTTGATTCTAAGTAGCACCAATGAAGCATTTGAGAAAGGACTATTCTCAGTAAGTGCCCAATCAAGTGGGCCATTGAAATGTAATGAACTAGAAAGCACACGCCAGCCACACCAAAAGCACAATGCAGCCCCTGCGTGGCATGCTCCTGCTGCAGCCTTGCCAAGGGCACAGAGACCAGGGGCCTTGCACGTGTCAACAGTTCTTAAAGTGATGGCGGAGAACAACTCACTGGGATCTGGGGGTACCCCAGGCATGGAGACTCCCAGGCACTTTAGCAAGCTCAGCTGGAAACAAGGCACTGGGCCAAACTGGACCATGGAGTCAGCAGGGGCGATGTCATTAACTTCACTCAGAGCTTCGCCTGTTTTCACCAGGGTTCAGATTGGCCCATCACACCTATAAACTTGAAGAAGGACCATTTGGATCCCAAGCCAGAGAGCAGAACCCTCAAAGTCTGGGGTGGTGAGATGCAGGGGTTTGGCACAGCGGTGGTCCAGGTGTGCATGGCAAATCTGGGTTCGGATTCCGGCCTTTGTCCCGACTCCACTCCAAGCCTTAGAGAGAGTTTGTAATCCAGGGGTTGGTTCTAGCCCCTCCCTAATATGAACCCCAGGAGCTGGTGGAGTGAAAGAAACCCGTCTCCCCAAAACAAGCTGTCTCCTAAGGAAACGACTGGCCTTCAGCCTTGCCCTGAAAGATACCATGATGTGTGTGTTGAGGTGGGGAAGACCCTGACTCCCATCCACAACGTATAATTTTGGGAGGCCAGGCCCAGAGGTGAATTAAGGTTTCGTGGGGCCTTGGGCCAGAGCAAGTGGGGGGCCTTCTTCCCAGCCCTTCCGCCTGTGGTTCCACCCCCATTCCACCACTTCCACCTGTGAACCTGTCCGAAGCCCCACACCATTCTTCCCCTTCCCCGGCCCACCCCCTTTCCACCCAGAGTCCTGCCCCATTCTGCTTCTCCAACACACTACTCCCGTCTTTGCTGTTTTCTGCCCCACCCTGTGGCCCCAAGACTGGAGAAGCTCTGTCATCCTGCCAAGGCCCTGGGGCCTCAGAGGGGTGTGAGAGCTCCTCAGCCCTGAGGTCATGGTAGGGAGCCAGCCAGAGCTCCTCCAGACCTGGGGCCGCAGCCAGGGTCCGGGTGCTGGGGCTTCCCACACCACTCAGTTCTTCTACTGGGGATGGAGTTGGGGTACTGGGGCTTCACCCGCCCACCTGCCTGGTGCTGCTGCCAGGAAGTAGGATCAGGGCGCAGTGATTTCCTCCACCTCAGCACTTGTCTCCAGAGGGCAGGGTGCCAATTTTTTCAGGGGGCCTCACCATTGGCTAGGGCCCCTGGGCACAGGTTCCATGAGTCCATTGGCTAATCCACCACTGCAGCCAGCCATGCCCCATTTCACTCACTGCAATGGGGCAGAAGGAAGCAGTGCTGCCAGGCAAGATGCTGCTGGAACGCTGCCAACCTCGATGGAAGCTTCCAGCTTCAACTCCATCCCCGCTCCCCAGCTGCTGCCATAAATCAGCTTGGGCTCTGTAATGCAGGGGCCTTGCCACCAGCCAGCATAACTGTGGCAGAGACCCCAAGGGGCACAGGAGTGTTCCCCACCCCATGGCTGGGGAAAACACCCCTCCGCGCCAGTCCTGAGCTCTGTCAAAACACAGACGGTACCTCCGGGCAGGGAGGAGAGCTGGGGAGGTCTTGGAGACTGAGATGCTGATAGGGGGCAGACAGTGCCAAAGGGCCACCAGGGAGCAGTGGGCAGAGCCCTGTGGGAAAAAGCACCTGCTTAGATGAGCACTAAGCCATGCTGGGGCAAGCTTCCGCTCTGGCAGAGCACATGGGGGGGGGTGACACCTTCCCTCGCAGCAGAGCTACTGAGGGGCACAGGAGTGAAGCTCAACTGTCAGCCGGAGGGGAGCTGGGCCGCATGGCCTGCAAAGCAGTGAGAGCTGCAGGGAGTAGCTCCCCTGCATGCTGCAGTTCTGGAGTCCATGCGATCTCCGTGGCGATTTCCTGCCCAGACCATGAACTCCCAAGGTCCAGGAGCTTTGTATCTGGGCATACCCCAGTCCTGCAGAGATCCTCAGCATAGGCCAGGGATGGGCAAGTTTTTGGCCTGAGGGCCACATTTGGGTGGGGAAATTGCATGCAGGGCCATGAATGTAGGGTTGGGGCAGGGCGTTGCAGTGTGGGAGGGAGTGTGGGCTGTGGGAGCAGGTGTGGTGTGCAGGAAAGGGATCAGGGCAAGAGGTTGGAGTGCAGGAGGGGGTGCGTAGTGCATAAAGGGGATAAGGGCAGGGGGTTGGGGGCTGAGGGCAGGGGGTGTGGAGTGCAGGAAGGGTGCAGAGTTTGCCCACCCCTGGCCTAGGTTCTCGAATGAGATATCTCAGGCCACAGCCAGGCTGGGAAATACGGTGAGTGAGAGCTGCATTTCCCAGGGTGTTTTGGCAGGAAGCGCAGGGATTCAGGACCGTTATAGACAAAAGGCCTGCCATCACCTGCTTGCAGGATCAGGGCCAAGGAACCAACCAACCAAACTAACCCCATTTCCCCCACACCTCAGAAATGCCCAGTCTGGGCTGGTTCTTACTGAATCCAAACCTGTTCAGCCACCTGTAAGTTCCATGGGGCTTCTTGACAATCTGGATAGAATTCAGAGCAGTCAGAGCTCTCTTTGTACCTCCTGGACAGGGCCAGTGCTCCCCAGTCCTGCAGCTGGACAGTCCACTCCTCATCACAGAACTTGGCTCCAGAATTCATTATTTCATTTTTTTTAAATTATGTTTCTAGCTCTTCTGGTTATGAAGTAACCCTTCCAAATGTGACCTGCGCATCAAGCATTGCAGTATGAGCTACCTGAGCATGCAACAATAGCTCTGAGAGGCACAAACTCCTCCCATTTGTCTCAGAATGTTAACTCTGGAACATAATGATGATACTACAATGTCAACATTATTAATGATTTCACTGTTCTTTGTCACTTTTTAGTGATTTCACTGTTCATTAAGACAGCAGGAACTTCCAGCTGATGTTCTTAGCCAGGAAACAGCCTCCCAAAACTACTTGGTACCAAAATCTCCAACTGCTTCTTACCTAGCAGCTAAAACCTTCTGCTTCCCCATTGACAACTTCTAGCATGTAGTTGGCTGTTATCAATACAAAAATCTACGGCACATTGAAAATATTGGGGCACAATGAAATAAACACAGCAACACTGGACTGGATCCAAGCCCTGGTCCACCTACCCAGAGTCCTGTTTCTGACAATGGATAAAGTTACCTAGCATAGGCGCTGACTTCTGCTCCCAACAGTGAGTGCTCGAACCCCCCGCTGCCTCCAGCCCTGTCCCAAATCCACCCCTTCCACGAGGCCCCACTCATGCCCCACCCCTCTCATCCCTGCTCCGCCCTCATTCCAACCCTTTCCTGCAGATCAGCACCTCTCCCTCCCTCCCAGCGCCTACCATCTGCAGCAGATCAGCTGTTTCACGGTGTCAGGAGATGTTGTGGGGGCAGGGGAGGCGCAACGGTGCAGTGTGCTTGGGGGCAGGGCAGGAAGAGGTGTGGCACAGCGGGGGTGGAAAGAAGCAGGGTGGGGGTGGGGCCTTGGGAGGGAAGGGCTGGAGTAGGGGCAGGGCCTGGGTGGAGCCAGTGGAGAACCGCCCCGAGTAGATTAGAAACTCAGCACCTATGCTGTAGCTTCCAAATGCTTCTCGGATATGAACGAACCGGAGGGATAGCTCAGTGGTTTGAGTATTGGCCTGCTAAACCCAGGGTTGTGAGTTCAATCCTTGAGGGGGCCATTTAAGGATTTGGGGATTGAGTTGGGGATTGGTCCTGCTTTGAGTAGGGGGTTGGACTAGATGACCTCCTGAGGTCCCTTCCAACCCTGATATTCTGCTCCCATGAGTTAGTGCAGTACTGAGCCAGATCTGCTGCTGCCAGGGCCCTGAGTCAGCAAAGCACTTCCCTTGAAAAGTGGGTACTCAAATGCCATTGAAGTCAAAGAGGCTTAACCCCTACGTATAAGTGCTTTGCCGAACAGGGACCTAAATCTGTGCATGGTGGGGTGCTCAGCCCCACCCTCCCAAGCATGCAGTGTGGGGACAGGGATGGCTAGGCTGGGGTTAGGAGAATGCAACCCCTCCCCATCTTATCCAACTTCAGGACGTGTAGCTCTTTCCCTCCCCCTGGCTCTGCTCCATTCAGAGGGAATCCATCCCTGTTAGCACACTTCACTGGGCCCACCCTGACAAGGGGTGGGAGTAAGGGCACAGGTCCTCTTCAGGGATACAGAGCTTGGTAAACTGGGCATAAGCAAACAGTATGTGTTTTAATATGGCTAAATGTCAATGTATACATCTAGGACCAAAGAATGCAGGCCATGCTAACAGGCCGGGGGACTATATCCTGGGAAGCAGGGACTCTGAAAAGCATTGGACTTCCTGCTGGATAATCAGGTGAACATGAGCTCTCTGTGCTACGCTGTGGTCAAAAGGGCTAATGTGATGCTGGATGCATGAACAAGGGAATCTCGAGTGGTAGCAGAGAGGTCATTTTACCTCGGTATTTGGCACTGCTAGAAGCCCATGTCCAGTTCTGGTGCCCATAGTTCATGTAGGATGTTGATAAATTGTACAGGGTTCAGAGAAGAGTCATGAGAATGATTGTGGATTAGACAACATGTCTTATAGTGACGGACTCAAGGAGCTCAATCTATTTAGCTTGACAAAGAGAAGGTGAAGGAGTGACTTAATTACAGTTTATAACCCTCAGGTGGGGGATCATTGTGGAGACTTTCGCCTCAAAACCTCTCCTACAATAGCCTTTATCTCAGCAGGGGGTGCTCACATCCATTATGGGCACTTTTCCCATACACAGTCACCCTCTGAGATAGGCAGCAGAAGTAAATTACTCAGAGCTAGTGTCCGAGGCAGGATTAGAACACAGGATCTCTAGGCTGTTAGCCTGTGCTCAGCCCACTAGATCACACCACCAAAGAACTGATGTTGTTGTTACACAAATAAATACCATAAAGAAGCTATGTAAGCGCACAACAAAGTGGGCCCGCTGTGTACATTTTATTGCTGTTCACCTCCAGTCGGAGAAGAGAGCTCCCTGACAAAAATGCTGCCAAGGTTTCCTTTGCATTCAGTAAACTATGTCTCATATCCTTTTAAACCATAATGGGCGAAAACAGAGTTCCATGGAGTGGGCTCTCCTGTGGATTCAGGCTGTTTCCTTCTATTATTTAACAGGAAGTTCCGAAAGAATCAATCCAGGCCAGAAAATTTCTCCTCACCCCTCTTTCGCTCACAGTATGGATAGAGCGGGCTGTGCAGGCACAAGTTACCGAGAAGATGCTGGCCCTGAACATCTATCTGCTCTTGTGGGTATTTGGCTGCATTCATTTTATAGGTAAGGCAATTAAATCACACTGCAGTGGGGAGGGGCAGATATTAGAAAGAGTTTGGCTCCCATTTAGGCACCTACAAGAAGTATCCGTTTTTTCAAATGTTCCCAGCCCTCAGCAGGTCCAATTGAAAATCTCAGAATCTGTTTAAGTGCTTACACTGGGAGATCAGCTCTTTCGAAAATCTGGCCATGTTAGCACTTCTAAAGTTTACTTCAGAGGGATCATACTGACATAAAAGAATGCCTATCTTGTGATAACATAGGGACATGGAGATAGTTTTTAGTATTTAATACACCACTTTGGTATGGAAATAGTATTGCTAGAACTACTGCATTTTGAAATGTGCAAAATATTATTGTCCTGTAAAGTATTTTGCTTCTTTCTCTTGATTGATTGATTGATTGTTCATTTCTTGTAGCTGTAAATACAAATAATGTAGTGCTCTGAACAAGACACTGAAATAAGAACATGAATCACCATCCTTATCCAAATGAAGTTCTGGCAGCAGACAGAGATTATTTAATAATCCGGTTTTTAACTGTTCATTAACACATGATGTTTGGATGTGGGGCAGAGCAAGTGTTAATCCAGAGCCAGCAATTAATGTTTTGAAGTATGGCCTGCTGCTTTTCCCTTTGTTGTAGGCAAGCAGGGCATGCATTGTACTATTGACAGAGTGCGGAGTAGCTGTGTTTGTTTCTGTATTTAACTGGAGGCAGTGGAAGGGACTGCAAAGTTACTTATCACTGTTTCCATAATAGATAGCTGCTAAAAAAAAAAACTAACTTCTTCCTGCATTTTTGAGATAAGAAGTTTTTATTTTATAACTAAACTATATGAAAAGTTGTCCATAAGGTAGAGGCATTGTGCTGTGATAATAATAGGATTTACAGCATGCAGATCAGAAAGTAGAGAATAAACCTATGCATGTCACACAGAATAATGCTATTGACTCTTCAGTTGCTAGCTGTTCATTTATCCTGTAATTCTCAGGAGCAAGAGCATATGTCTTTGAAATTATATCCAAATGATGACTAGACCAAATTCATCCCGCATGTAACACCCCTGGCTTCAGGGGAAGAAGGGATTTTGCCCAGTAATTAGATAAATGATTTTAACAGAATTAGAGAGGTTCCTTAGTATGCTATTAAGCTTTCTAGCAGTTTTGGACAGTTGGTCTCTCAGCAACAATGCTGGTTATTCCACAGAAACCTCTCCTGTGGATTGACAGACCTGCTATGTCACCCAGCTCTCCAGCAACCTTTTGGATCAGTATTGAAGTATTGAATATTTAAACTCAAAATCCACCTACCTGTTTACCAGGGCTAGCCCACAACATTTTGGCACCATGTCCCCTCGCTTGGGCCAAACCTCTGAAAGGTCTCAATTCTGCCTTCTTCCTGTTCTACTCCTCTCATGGCACGCTCTGCTACCTACCCCAATGAAAGAGAACTAACAACTTAAAATGCCTTGTTCAAAAATTTAAGTAACACTTAACTCTCAAACACCTGAACAATTTTTCTTGTCTGCATAGTAAACACTGGCATTTTTATCTGTTTGAATAATCAAAGTGGTGCTTTCCGTGCCTTCTTGGTTGCAGGATTTGAACTGCTTCCTGAAGGTTCATAGTCTGGGCCAGCTCATGCTCTGTTGAGATGGTTGAAGGCCGACCAGCCTCTGCTGTGTCATTGTGAAGCGTAGATGTGTTTTTATTAACATCAGCTTGAAGAAACTGCGTTCTCCACTGGCAACTGTTACAGGAAGTGTTAGAAGTATGTGCAGAGCAAAAAAAGTATTTGGAAAGAGGGTGATCATCTTATTTCTGCCATATATTCGATAACAGCCTTTGGATTTGATCCTGCTGAAATGTGTCTTGAAAGGGCTTTCGGTTCATCACCTAAACCACTCGCATCAATATAGCACGTCATCATGTGTCAACACTGTCTCTAGTGCCCTGCATTGCGGGTGTAGGTCTTCTTCAGGTATAGTGAGGAGTTTTGGAATGTCACACAACATCCCAAATTTACTGCTATGTTCCTTGAGCTGCATGAAACGTTCTTCAACTGACTATATTGCACAGTCTAGCACCTGATTAAAGAATTCAACTCTGAATTGTTGTTTGAGGTCTCTTATGGGATTATCCCATGCCTCGTAATCAAAATGTCGTCTTCTTTGGTTTCAGAGTAGCAGCCATGTTAGTCTGTATCCAGAAAAAGGACAGGAGTACTTATGGCACCTTAGAGACTAACAAATTTATTTGAGCATAAGCTTTCATGCCAGCAATGCCTCTCTGACATGTACATTGGCCAAACCAGACAGTCTCTATGCAAAAGAATAAATGGACACAAATCTGACATCAGGAATCATAACACTCAAAAACCAGTAGGAGAACACTTTAACCTGTCTGGTCATTCAATGACAGACCTGCGGGTGGCAATTTTGCAACAGAAAAGCTTCAAAACTAGACTCCAATGAGAAACTGCTGAGCTGGAATTGATATGCAAACTAGACACAATCAACTTAGGTTTGAATAGGGACTGGGAATGGCTGAGCCATTACAAACATTGAATCTATCTCCCCTTGTAAGTATTCTCACACTTCTTATCAAACTGTCTGTGCTGGGCTATGTTCAAAAGCTTTTTTCTCTTACTTAATTGGCCTCTCAGAGTTGGTAAGACAACTCCCACCTTTTCATGCTCTCTGTATGTGTATATATATCTCCTCAATATATGTTCCATTCTATGCATCTGAAGAAGTGGGCTGTAGCCCACGAAAGCTTATGCTCAAATAAATTTGTTAGTCTCTAAGGTGCCACAGGTACTCATGTTCTTTCTTCTTTGGTGACTCTTGTATTCTTGAATGGGTAGGAAAATAGCTTCAGTCTGAAGTTACTCTGCCAATTTCTGTGCACTCTTCCGAATGTTTTGAAATCCCTCATCTGACCGATAAGACTGTAGGTATGACTTTGCTTTGTCTAGTTGTTCCATTGCTCCAGATATATCAAGGTCAACACCTTGGAGTCTCTTGCTTACAACATTTATTTCAAACAGTATGTCATGCCACAACATTAATCCATACAGAAATTTGAAGTTATGTATGTTTCTGATGATTCCATTTCCCTCTGCCACTGTTCTCCCATGAACAGTTCCTGTCATAGCATTATCCTCCATAATGGCAACTATGGCATCATCTATCTTCCCAATTTAGTGTTTGATAGGCTTTATCGCCTCCACTCGACTTTACCATCGTGTGGCACTCAGTGGTTTCAGTGTCAGAGAGGATGTTCCCAGATGTTGCTTCAAACTTTGCCGTGGATGAGTTGATGCAGAGAAAAATACGTAGATGCTTTGAATTACATTAAAAAATTCAGCAGCCTCACTAGAAGCTGATGCTGCATCACTGATCACCAAGTTCAATGCATTAGAACTACATGGGACTAAAAAAGCTCGAGGGTTTAACTCCCGGATCCGTGTCTGCACTCCTCTGTTCTTTCCTTTCATGTTGGCACCATTATTGTAGCCCTGACCTCTCATGTTAGCTATCGCAATTCCCATATCCTCCAGGTTTTTAAGAAGCACATTTGTCATACCAGCTCCTGTAGTATCATCAATGTCAATACATTCTAGAAAATGCTTTCTGATGGTCACCATTGCAGGGACAATTTCACTAGGTTCTGTTGTTGTTACAAAACGCACCATTAAAGTCATTTATTCCATATGGCTGATGTCAGGTGTGGAGTCCAGAATAATGGTAATATCTTGCTGACTTCAGATCTGCCACAATCTTCTGTTTAACTTTTTTTTGCCAGTAACTGTATGATCTCATTTTTAATTGTTTTTCCAATGTAGTGGTGTGTTTCCCTTTGTCTGTTTAACTAGTACTCTCATTTTAAGTTTGTAGGGTTTACTGTTAGATTCAGTTATGGCCTCTGGTCAGCAGCTGGCCATTTAATATGTTGGCATATTTTGTCTCACGGTGTTATTCTTCCATTGAAATGGCAGTTCAGGACATAACTTTTCCAGCTTGTCAGTTTTAATTTCAGAGCAAATTCATACTGATGTGTATGTTGCACATTATTTCAGTTCCCTTGCAGCTGGTGAAAGGGTCTCTGTGTGACGGCTGCATAAGGCTTAGCACAAATGGCAGAGGTCAGAACATGTAGAGAGAAAGTTAGAAAGGCCAAAAGCCAGTAGAGTTTTCCCTTGCAAAGGGAATTAAAACCAATAGTAAAAGGTTCTATAGCCATATAAATAAGAAGAAAACAAAGAAAGAAGAAATGGGAGCGCCAAACACTGAGGATGGAATGTAGGTTAAGGATAATCTAGGCATGGGCCAATATCTAAACAAATACTTTGCCTCAGTCTTTGATGAGGCTAATGAGTAGCTTAGGGATAATGGTAGGATGACAAATAGGAATGAGGATATGGAGGTAGATATTACCACATCCGAGGTAGAAGCCAAACTCGAATAGTTTAATGGGATGAAATCAGGAGGCCCAGATAATCTTCATCCAAGAATATTAAAGGAACTGGCACATGAAATTGCAAGCCCGTTAGCAAGAATTTGTAATGAATCTGTAAACTCACGGGTTGTACCATATGACTGAAGAATTGCTAACATAGTTCCTATCTTTAAGAAAGGGGAAAAAGGTGATCCGGGCAACTACAGGCCTGTCAGTTTGACATCTGTAGTATGCAAGGTCTTGGAAAAAATTTTGAAAGAAAAAGTAGTCAAAGACATTGAGGTCAATGGTAATTGGGACAAAATACTACATGGTTTTACAAAATGTAGATTGTGCCAAGCCAACCTGATCTTCTTCTTTGAGAAGGTAACAGGTTTTTTAGATAAAGGAAACACAGTGGATCTAATTTACCTCGATTTCAGTAAGGCATTTGATACAGTTCCACATGGGGAATTATTAGCTAAATTGGAAAAGATGGGGATCAATATGAAAATTGAAAGGTGGATAAGGAACTGGTTAAAGGGGAGACTACAATGGGTCATACTGAAAGGTGAATTATCAGGCTGGAGGGAGGTTACTAGTGGAGTTTCTCAGGGATCGGTTTTGGAACCAATCTCATTTAATCTTTTTATTACTGACCTTGGCACAAAAAGTGGGAATGTGCTAATAAAGTTTGCGGATGACACAAAGCTGGGAGGTATTGCCAATACAGAGAAGGACGAGGATATCATACAGGAAGTTTGGATGACCTTATAAACTGGAGTAATAGTAATAGGATGAAATTTAATAGTGAAAAGTGCAAGGCCATGCATTTAGGGATTAATAACAAGAACTATTGTTATAAGCTGGGGAGGCATCAGTTGGAAGTAACAGAGGAGGAGAAGGACCTTGGAGTATTGGTTAATCACAGGATGACTATGAGCCGCTAATGTGATACAACTGTGAAAAAAACTAATGCGGTCTTGGGATGCATCAGGTGAGGTATTTCCAGTAGAGATAAGAAAGTGTTAGTACCGTTATACAAGGCACTGGTAAGACCTCATCTGGAATACTGTGTGCAGTTCTGGTCTCCCATGTTTAAGATGGATGAATTCAAACTGGAACAGGTTCAGAAAAGGGCTACTAGGATGATCCAAGGAATGGAAAATCTGTCATATGAAAGGAGACTCAAAGAGCTTGGCTTGTTTAGCCTAACCAAAAGAAGGCTGAGGGGAGATATGATTGCTCTCTATAAATATATCAGAGGAATAAATACCAGGGAGGGAGAGGAATTATTTAAGGTCAGTACCAATATGGACACCAGAACAAATGGATATAAACTGGCCATCAGGAAGTTTAAACTTGAAATTAGACGAAGGTTTCTAACCATCAGAGGAGTGAAGTTCTGGAACAGCCTTCCAAGGGGAGTAGTGGGGGCAAAAGACATATCTGGCTTCAAGACTAAGCTTGATAAGTTTATGGAGGGGATGGTATAATGGGATAGCCTAATTTTGGCAATGAATTAGTCTTTGACGACTAGTGGTAAATATGCCCAATGGTTTGTGATGGGATGTTAAGTGGGGTGGGATCTGAGTTACTACAGAGAATTCTTTCCTGGGTGTCTGGCTGGTGAGTCTTGCCCACATGCTCAGGGTTTAGCTGATTGCCATATTTGGAGTCAGGAAGGAATTTTCCTCCAGGGCAGATTGGCAGAAGCCCTGGGCGTCTTCCACCTTCCTCTGCAGCATGGGGCACGGGGCATGGATCACTTGCTGGACTTGCTGGAAGGTTCTCTGCACCTTGAAGTCTTTAAATCATAATTTGAGGACTTCAGTGGCTCAGACACAGGTTTGATACAGGAGTGGGTGGGTGAGATTCTGTGGCCTGCGTTGTGCAGGAGGTCAGACTAGATGATCATAATGGTCCCGTCTGACCTTAAAATCTATGATTCTATGATTCTATGATTGAGAGCAGTGCTCTTTGTCATCAAATACATATTAGCTTACAGGGGGCAGCTCGGGT